>NC_092158.1:1319871-1443065 GCF_045791955.1 Oncorhynchus clarkii lewisi | reverse complement strand
ACAATTCAAATCAAATCAAATCAAATTTTATTTGTCACATACACATGGTTAGCAGATGTTAATGCGAGTGTAGCGAAATGCTTGTGCTTCTAGTTCCGACAATGCAGTAATAACAAGTAATCTAACTAACAATTCCAAACTACTGTCTTGTACACAGTGTAAGGGGATAAAGAATATGTACATAAGGATATATGAATGAGTGATGGTACAGAGCAGCATAGGCAAGATACAGTAGATGGTATCGGGTACAGTATGTACAAATGAGATGAGTATGTAAACAAAGTGGCATAGTATAGTATAAAGTGGCTAGTGATACATGTATTACATAAGGATACCGTCGATGATATAGAGTACAGTATATACGTATGCGTATGAGATGAATAATGTAGGGTAAGTAACATTTATATAAGGTAGCATTGTTTAAAGTGGCTAGTGATATATTTACATCATTTCCCATCAATTCCCATTATTAAAGTGGCTGGAGTTGAGTCAGTGTCAGTGTGTTGGCAGCAGCCACTCAGTGTTAGTGGTGGCTGTTTAACAGTCTGATGGCCTTGAGATAGAAGCTGTTTTTCAGTCTCTCGGTCCCAGCTTTGATGCACCTGTACTGACCTCGCCTTCTGGATGATAGCGGGGTGAACAGGCAGTGGCTCGGGTGGTTGATGTCCTTGATGATCTTTATGGCCTTCCTGTGACATCGGGTGGTGTAGGTGTCCTGGAGGGCAGGTAGTTTGCCCCCGGTGATGCGTTGTGCAGACCTCACTACCCTCTGGAGAGCCTTACGGTTGAGGGCGGTGCAGTTGCCATACCAGGCGGTGATACAGCCCGCCAGGATGCTCTCGATTGTGCATCTGTAGAAGTTTGTGAGTGCTTTTGGTGACAAGCCGAATTTCTTCAGCCTCCTGAGGTTAAAGAGGCGCTGCTGCGCCTTCTTCACGATGCTGTCTGTGTGAGTGGACCAATTCAGTTTGTCTGTGATGTGTATGCCGAGGAACTTAAAACTTGCTACCCTCTCCACTACTGTTCCATCGATGTGGATAGGGGGGTGTTCCCTCTGCTGTTTCCTGAAGTCCACAATCATCTCCTTAGTTTTGTTGACGTTGAGTGTGAGGTTGTTTTCCTGACACCACACTCCGAGGGCCCTCACCTCCTCCCTGTAGGCCGTCTCATCGTTGTTGGTAATCAAGCCTACCACTGTTGTGTCGTCCGCAAACTTGATGATTGAGTTGGAGGCGTGCGTGGCCATGCAGTCGTGGGTGAACAGGGAGTACAGGAGAGGGCTCAGAACGCAACCTTGTGGGGCCCCAGTGTTGAGGATCAGCGGGGAGGAGATGTTGTTGCCTACCCTCACCACCTGGGGGCGGCCCGTCAGGAAGTCCAGTACCCAGTTGCACAGGGCGGGGTCGAGACCCAGGGTCTCGAGCTTGATGACGAGCTTGGAGGGTACTATGGTGTTGAATGCCGAGCTGTAGTCGATGAACAGCATTCTCACATAGGTATTCCTCTTGTCCAGATGGGTTAGGGCAGTGTGCAGTGTGGTTGAGATTGCATCGTCTGTGGACCTATTTGGGCGGTAAGCAAATTGGAGTGGGTCTAGGGTGTCAGGTAGGGTGGAGGTGATATGGTCCTTGACTAGTCTCTCAAAGCACTTCATGATGACGGATGTGAGTGCTACGGGGCGGTAGTCATTTAGCTCAGTTACCTTAGCTTTCTTGGGAACAGGAACAATGGTGGCCCTCTTGAAGCATGTGGGAACAGCAGACTGGTATAGGGATTGATTGAATATGTCCGTAAACACACCGGCCAGCTGGTCTGCGCATGCTCTGAGGGCGCGGCTGGGGATGCCATCTGGGCCTGCAGCCTTGCGAGGGTTAACACGTTTAAATGTCTTACTCACCTCGGCTGCAGTGAAGGAGAGACCGCATGTTTTCGTTGCAGGCCGTGTCAGTGGCACTGTATTGTCCTCAAAGCGGGCAAAAAAGTTATTTAGTCTGCCTGGGAGCAAGACATCCTGGTCCGTGACTGGGCTGGGTTTCTTCCTGTAGTCCGTGATTGACTGTAGACCCTGCCACATGCCTCTTGTGTCTGAGCCGTTGAATTGAGATTCTACTTTGTCTCTGTACTGGCGCTTAGCTTGTTTGATAGCCTTGCGGAGGGAATAGCTGCACTGTTTGTATTCGGTCATGTTACCAGACACCTTGCCCTGATTAAAAGCAGTGGTTCGCGCTTTCAGTTTCACACGAATGCTGCCATCAATCCACGGTTTCTGGTTAGGGAATGTTTTAATCGTTGCTATGGGAACGACATCTTCAACGCACGTTCTAATGAACTCGCACACCGAATCAGCGTATTCGTCAATGTTGTTATCTGACGCAATACGAAACATCTCCCAGTCCACGTGATGGAAGCAGTCTTGGAGTGTGGAGTCAGCTTGGTCGGACCAGCGTTGGACAGACCTCAGCGTGGGAGCCTCTTGTTTTAGTTTCTGTCTGTAGGCAGGGATCAACAAAATGGAGTCGTGGTCAGCTTTTCCGAAAGGGGGGCGGGGCAGGGCCTTATATGCGTCGCGGAAGTTAGAGTAACAATGGTCCAAGGTCTTTCCTCCCCTGGTTGCGCAATCGATATGCTGATAAAATTTGGGGAGTCTTGTTTTCAGATTAGCCTTGTTAAAATCCCCAGCTACAATGAATGCAGCCTCCGGATAAATTGTTTCCAGTTTGCAGAGAGTTAAATAAAGTTCGTTCAGAGCCATCGATGTGTCTGCTTGGGGGGGGATATATACGGCTGTGATTATGATCGAAGAGAATTCTCTTTTGCATTCTTCAATTGCATTCTTAACTGGCACAAATCCAGCACTGTATACCTAAATTAAACCTTCTCCAAAACAGTAATGATTAAAAGAGTACAGTCTATGTTTATGAACCAGTCCCCAGCCCATCCCAGTCCTGGTATAGGAGCCATGGGAAACTGGGAGGCCGCAGAGCCAATATGGATCTGATGAGCCAAAGCCACAAGAACCACTTAACAGCAATTTCCTTAAGACTTCCTTCTCCAGTCCCCTGTCCTCCCCCTTTCCTGCACCGCAGAGTGATGTGTTCTCCCCGCAGGCAGGCTCTGTGAAGAATCTAGCAACAGATTCAGGACGACTATGAAACACAAGGCTAGCTAAGCTGCTTAGCTCAGTTTCACCGCCTTTCTCACAGCTACTTTTAGTCTTAGATCATAGACAACCTCTGGTGAGAGATACTGAATACTGGAAAGAGATACAACACATAGAGTCCCAATGCTGTCCTGTAGGCAAAGATGTAACTGAGGTGTCATAAGAAACTGTTCCATAAGAAACAGTCTAGATTGAGTTCAGTCAGAAGAATAAGCCTCTGTCACCTCTCTCAGCATCTGTTCTCCTATCTGCTCTGTGAATGTTCTGACATGGCTGTTTGCCTCAACAACAACACCAAAATCAAGTTCAGTGAAGTTTACTATCAAGCTAAAGTATAAATCTGTCGATATTCCCTTGAGCAAGGCACTTAACCCTAATTGCTCCAGGGTTGCCGTTGATAATGGCTGATCTCTGGCTCTGACTCCACTCTCTGAGGGTGTCTCGGGGGTGGGATATGCAAAAAACAAACTTGTATACTACAAATGTAAGCACCCACCTAATTATTAATTATCTTATCTACTGTACTGTACTGTACTGACCAGGGAAAACTCCTAGCTCTATTGTCTATAATTCTGCTTCATCTAAATTCAGATGAATAAATTCTGTTAATGCCTTGTGTGTCTGGTCTCGGGGATTTGTGGGTAATGTATGGAGACGGTCCAATCCTCTACTGACGTCTGAGGCCGCTGTTTTGTGGTGAGAATGAATTCAGGGAACAAATTGTTTTACTTAACAAAGGATGAGAAGAAATGTTAGTTTATAGCAAATACTTTTCCATCCATCCATCCACATCATAAGCCTACAGATGTAGGATCTTAATTTGAGTCAGTTTGCTACAGCAGGAAAATAATCCTGCAGCTATCCTGCAGTTATCCTGCAACAAGGTGAACAAATTAAGATCCTACTTCTGAATAGTCTGTTATTCTTACGGAGACCATATTGTGGCTTTACTGAAAATAAACAACTTCAACACATACTCTATGGACAGCCAGCACTTGAAAAAGTCAGTTTGTTTTTTATGAAAAGTCTTGAAGATTCGCCAAAACAATAATGGAGAATGACAGGAGTCCTTTCAATTGCTTCTATGATTGACAACAGATGAAGCGCCAATCAAATTAAGTTCAAAGAGTTCGTCCAAACAATGTGGGATCCTAGTTTAATTTTGCCAGTTATTCCCCAGCAGGACTCTGGCAGTGGTTGCTGACTGACTTTGACGATGGTTCAGAGACTTTGACGACAGTTCAGAGATGTTTCTGGGTAAATCAAACTGTTCATTAGGCCTTGTGTCTGCTGCCAGACATGACATGGCACCAAAACAGAATGGTTTAGCTTAACTATAGTTGGATTGAAAACCAAACCAAGAAAGGAGGGAAGCGAATCAAACTAATAAGTCATCTCAAACAGATTATAGTCATGATAAACACCTCTGTACATTTAATATTTTATTTAAAAGACTTTTCAAAATGCTATTATATTTAAGTAATTGATAGCATGGGCATCATCTTGGTTGGTTTTTGAGGACTAACAGTGATTTAACTCCTCTCAATATTCTCTCTATAACATATTTTGACTTTAACGTAGTTGATTTACTAGGTGGACCAATACCTTCAGCCCTGTTGACATTCTAGAGAGCTTCAACAATCTCTAAAGGCTCAAATCATACAGACAACAGAGTGGAGCAACAACATGACCCCCTATTAGCCCTGAGCTAAGCACTGGTTTACAATAGTTGAAAGAGTCATCTGTAGTCAAAGTACAGGGGTATTGTAGACTAGGTCTCCTGTAGTTGCAGGTGGACAGACTAGAGCAGTGGTACTGTAACACCAGTGGAGGCTGCTGAGGGGAGGACGGCTCATAATAATGTCTGGAACGGAGCAAACACTGCAGCATTATACTCAGCTAATGTCTTTTCTGTTTACATGTAGCAAATAAACACGTCCCATTTATGATTAACATCCCAAAATGTTCATCACCTGTCCTGTCTCTCTGTCCCCAGTCCTGCTCTGCCAGATCGATGTGTCTGTCTCTGTATATCTGTGATGACAACAGATACGGCAGGACAGTGACAACAGATATGGAGGTGATGATGTTGGTTGGGTGGCTCTTCTGTCTGTCTCCTGTCTGGCCTTGGGTGTCTCCCCTCGTAAGTGATGTTTGTCATTGCTGTAATTGGCCATAAGGACATCTCCTTCCATAGTTATAAATAGTTAATGTGATGCCCCTTCTCGCCACCTTCCCCAGGTCCCTATCTATCCCCCCTCACAATCTGCCTCATCATTACACAATCAATAAGAGCCACTCTCTCCCTATTATCAATGTCTTTGTGTGCCTTAAGTGTCAAGCACAATCAATATGAATCTGTCGAATATTGGGACATGTGCTTCAAAGGACATTCTTCTAAATTAAAAACAAGGAACAGCAATCGTCCAGCTAACTATAACATAGTTTAGTTTAAGAGCTAGCTAAATCATAGAGTAGCCCGAGAGCTAGTTAAAAGTGTAGCCCAGGAGCTAACTAAAACTGTACCCCAAGAGCTAGCTAAATCATAGAGTAGCCCGAGAGCTAGTTAAAAGTGTAGCCCAGGAGCTAACTGAAACTGTACCCCAAGAGCTAGCTAAAACATAGCGTAGCCCGAGAGCTAGTTAAAAGTGTAGCCCAGGAGCTAACTGAAACTGTACCCCAAGAGCTAGCTAAATCATCCATGTCTGACTGTTACAGCACTTGGAAAGGGAGCAACAGGACGAGGTAGAGTTCTCTATTTGGGGCTTTCTTGGAGAGCTTTGCTGAGCTAGCCACATTAGCTAGTGGGTCCCCGCTGTTGAAGGATGTGGGTATTTTACCCTGAAGTGATATGCTTCTGATTATACGACTGATATGTAGCAACCAATCAGGAGCGGAGCGTAAAACCCCCCGCGGCTAGGATGTGGCTGACACATTTCCTGCCTTCACGATCATAACCCTGTAAAGTACTGGTACTACTACTACTACACAACATACTGTGCCTTCCTGGAAGAAAAACATGGGAAGTTTTCTGTCTATGGAAACGTGAATTGCTAAGACTTCACTGAATTAAGAATCATGACTGTACCAAAATGTTTATAATATCAATAGTCAGGAAACACTCTTTATTTGTATAAACCTCACACCATTCTGCTTTAGAAGTGTAAAGTAATCATAATGCCTCCACTTTACTCAGAGGCAGAAGAGAAGCTGATTGAAATGGACGTTGGAGGATCTGCTCACTGGGCATATTGAGCACAGAGCTTGTTGGAAGTAGTCTCTAAGTATTCAGGGCCCATATTCACAGAATCTCAGAGTAAGAGTGCTGATCTAGGATCAGATCCCCCCTGCCCATAAAATCTTATTCATTAAGATCTGAAAGCCAAAACTTATCCTCGATCAGCATTCCTTCTCTGAGACGCTTTTTGAATACGGACTCAGAACTCTGCCTGTGAGATCCAATTAGACTGAAAATCAGCCCCATAAAAGAGGAAGGAGAGCAAACAGCAAGCTGAAGAAAACAACAACTCCCAGCAGCCCTGCTGTGCACAGAGGGTGTCGGACAGAGACAGACAGACGGCCTAGGGGACAGGCAGGGCAGGGCTGTCTGGCTGACTGTGGAAACCTTTCCCACCATGCAGTGCTTCCTGCCTCTCTGGATAGCTTGATAGCATGTTGTGTACTGTATTATCCTTGAATGACATGGCACAATATCAGGCTTAAACCTGGAACATTTTAGGTTTAATGACTGTTATGTGATGTTATGTAAATGGCATTGACATTCTAAATGCACAGTGGATGTTTTGACTCTACTCTGTATAGATACTATCCAAACGTTCTTCCAGTTTAACTGCATTTCACCTACAGAATGTAAACATGTCAAAAGAGCATTTGTAGGCTTCCATTTCCCCAAAGAGAAAACACTAACTGGTCTCTGATGATGTGATTGGATGTACAGATGAAACACTACAACAGGAAACGAGACACACTGTACAAGAAGAGAGCCACCGAGCCTTTGACGTGTGTACGTGTGACAATGAATTTAAAAAATATATATATATTTAACCTTTATTTAACTAGGCCTAGCCATGACACCCTACTGGCGCCATGGCCGGGCCAACACTATGACACTATCAAGGATCATGGCAGGCCCACATGCTGGCGAACTGTCTCTGATGTCAGGTCTTTGTGACAGCTTCTTAAGGGACAGCTGAGCTGACCAGTCATAGTGTTGGCCTGGCTGTGGTGCCAGTAGGGTGTCATGGCTCGGGCTGTGGCGGTCATAACATTTTGTCAGCTGGTGATTGTCATGCAAATGACTGCTGGTCTCACGGTAAATTACCATTCATTAACATAAACACTTTTAGCATTTTCTGGCTTCCACACATAGCCTGATGCAGACCTTTGGAAGATCTACATTTTAAAAAGTCTAATAAATTAATGTAATATAGCCTACACCATCACAATAAATCCATTCAATATTTTAGACAGGTCTAAAGAAACATGATGTGAAGAAAATGTAGTCTAGTTCAGAAGAACAGAATGGCATACTCTAAGTCAGGGGTGTCAAAGTCAAATGGACGGAGGGCCAAATAAAAAAATCAGCTACAAGACGAGGGCCGGACTGTTCGAATGTTCATTGAAAAATTTTTAAATGACGCATATAGTCTAGTGAACCTAATTGAACCTACTGAAAACCTAACAAATATATTACAATATGATCAGATAAATAAAGCAATATTTTCTTATGGCTCTGTCAGTAATCTTTAATTTTCAACAGACACAAAAGACAAATTTCCTTTATATAAATATCCCCATAACATGAACATTAAATGAAAGAAACCGGTATTCAAGGCACCATCAGTAGACTATATTTTCTATTTTAGCAAAAGTGGGCTAAATTTACTTCAAAGAAAAAACAATAATAGCAATTTTCTATCATCCACTCAACTGAAATATTTTTAAAATATAATTGGATTGAAATACAAAAAAATAAAGTGCAAAAATCTATTAATCAAAAACAACACTTTGTTTAAGGAGAAGTAACATGCAGTGAAAACAAATATTAAATTTTAACTTTTAAACTTGAACTGAGTAAAAACTCTAAATATGTGATTGCACAGTAATGTTCACTTGTTTGAGGTTGAGGGTGATACTTGGTGGTGTCCCATCTTTTCCACAAGTTCATCAATGTTCGGGGTAAGGCTCTGAGCTGAAGAAATCCTCAGAATTGAGTGGAGGTGTTCAGCAGTAAGTCGACTTCTGTGTGATGTTTTGTTCAGGTTCATCAAAGAAAACAGTTGTTCACACAGGTATGTGCTGCCAAACATAGACAACGTTTGAGCAGCCTGGATGCGCAGCTGGGGCATTGTGCCGGGGAGGAAACGGGCGAACTCCGCAGCACCCACTGCCGCATATTTTGCCCTCAGTGCATCATTGCATTGGAGGTCAATCAACTCCATTTGGAGGTTTGGTGGTGAGCTTTCCACGTCAACAGCAAATGGGTTACCGAGCAGTTCCAACCTGCTTTTTTGTGCTTCAAAGTCAGCAAATCGGCGTCGAAAGTCAGCGGCAAGCATACCTATTTTATCAGCCAACTGTGTGCTCGGGAACGCACTGGTAGAGAGCTTCTCTTTCATGGTCTGGCAGCTGGGAAAGTGGCTCAAATTTTCTTTCCGCATCTGCGTCTCCCACAGAGTCAGTTTGGTTTTAAATGCCTTCACTGTACTGTACATATCAGAGATGACACGATCCCGACCCTGCAGCTGCAAGTTTATTGCATTCAGATGACTCGTAATGTCACACAGAAAAGCCATTTCACACAGAAACATTTCGTCTCGGAGTTGTGTTGTGTCTTTCCCTTTGCTGTCCAAGAACAGACAAATCTCCTCACGAAGCTCGAAACATCTTTGAAGCACCTTTCCCTGGCTTAGCCATCGCACCTCTGTGTGATAAGGCAAATCACCATGCTCCGTTTCTAACTCCGTCAGAAATGCCTTGAACTGGCGGTGATTCAAACCTTTGGCTCTGATAAAGTTAACTGTGCGCGTGATGATGCTCATTACATGCTCCATTTTCAAGGCTTTACCGCACAACGCTTCCTGGTGTATGATACAATGATAAGCTGTCAGCTCACCTGTCGCGTTTTCCTCTTGCATCTTTTCCCGTATCTTCGCCACCAGTCCGCTCCTGTGTCCACACATCGCAGGTGCTCCGTCGGTTGTCAAACCCACGAGTTTTTCCCAAGGCAGCTCCATCTCATTTACACATCTTGACACCTCTTCATACAAATCATGCCCCGTAGTTGTGCCATGCATAGGACGTAAAGCCCAAAACTCCTCTGTCACGCTTAGGTTGGAGTCCACTCCGCGGATGAAAATTGACAACTGGGCAATGTCAGAAATGTCGGTGCTCTCATCCACAGCCAAGGAATATGCAATAAAATCTTTTCCCTTTTTCACAAGCTGCTCTTTTAGATTGATGGACAACTGGTCTACTCTCTCGGCAATGGTGTTTCTGCTCAGACTCACATTTAAAAAGAGTTGCCTTTTTTCTGGGCAAACTTCGTCACAAACTTTAATCATGCAGTTTTTGATGAAATCCCCCTCCGTAAATGGCCGGGCTGATTTAGCGATCTCTTCTGCCAAAATAAAACTGGCCTTGACAGTTGCGTCCGCGTGTGTGTCCGCGTGTTTCGTTTCATAATGTCGTCTCAGATTATACTCTTTCAGTACCGCCACACTTTCTCCACACAGAAGACACACAGGTTTTCCAGCTACCTTCGTGAACATATACTCCGACTCCCACCTTGTTTGAAACCCCCGGTTCTCAGTATCCACCTTCCGTTTTGCCATTTTTGATGGGTATCTGAAAGTTAATTTTACTGTGATGCTGACGACTGCTGTGCCAATAAATATTGAAATGAAGCAGCCTACTGCTCGGTGCGTCACCTTTGCATTGTGGGAAATGTAGTATTGGTGCGTGTAAAAGATCTGCGGGCTGCCGGCTTGCTGCGGGCCGGTTCTAATAATAAATCAAGATCATCCCAGGGGCCGTAAAAAACCTTCTTGCGGGCCGGATGTGGCCCGCGGGCCTTGACTCTGACATATGTGCTCTAAGTTGTCTTTATGTTAGGCCCTGATCTAGTTATGCCATATGGCTCTGGGCTACACTAGTTCATTTAGCAGACAAGACTCTAATGTTGCATGAAAGGCATGAGCTCTGCTGTACACACTTCATCAAGGCTGTAAACACTTCATCAGTCTCTCATTCACAATTTGACAAGCACTTGATAATGCCTCGAATTTCCCGTCTGCATCCACTTTGTGTGGCCGTAATGCCCCCTAAAAAATACATGCCTTTTGTGGCCAGTGGCCGTTGTGCTGAATATAATCATTATAATTCCCTTCTCCCTGCTGCGTGCAGAAGCACCTCTCACAGTAAGTAAGGTGGTTGGGTCTTTCTCACAGGCTACAAGTCAAGACCGACACATCGGGGACGGAACTGCATGGGTCCTTATTCAATTCTGAGGTGCATATTGAAGATATTGGAAGAACTGTCCACATTTACTTTTCATCAGCCAACAAGATGAGTAGGCCTAACGAACAGCAAAAGCACTAGCCTATATCAATCTACTATTCCCCAGAGTACAAAAGTTAACATATTCTATTCTGTGCGAGAAATAAATATTCCAAACATAGTCTGGGACAGTTGTCAGATGCGATTGATAACAAATTCATAGAACCACTACCATAAAAAAAAAAACGTTTAGCTTAAAATGTTGATAAACTATTAGGCTATTTCCTCACATTATAAGAGCAGCAATGTGCACAAGGCAGTAGGGGAAAAGCGCATGTTCAGTTCGCAGGATAACCACAAATGAGATAATGCATGTAATGCTTTTATTATAAAGGTGTGTTTTTATGGTGAAAATTATCTTCCCCAAACTTGCAACTCAGTTCAAACTCTACACCCGTTGTGAAGTGGATGAATGTGCATAATTTTAAGACGTCATTTGGCCACTTTAGCTGTGATAAAAACCTTAACAAAACATCCTATGGGCTGGGCTACATGAGGTGTGATATTGACCTTATTAAAACATATAGACCTATGGGCTGGGCTACATGAGGTGTGATACTGACCTTATTAAAACATATAGGCCTATGGGCTAGGCTACATGAGGTATGATACTGACCTTATTAAAACATATAGACCTATGGGCTGGGCTACATGAGGTATGATACTGACCTTATTAAAACATATAGACCTATGGGCTGGGCTACATGAGGTGTGATACTGACCTTATTAAAACATACAGGCCTATGGGCTGGGCTACATGAGGTATGATACTGACCTTATTAAAACATATAGGCCTATGGGCTGGGCTACATGAGGTATGATACTGACCTTATTAAAACATATAGGCCTATGGGCTGGGCTACATGAGGTGTGATACTGACCTTATTAAAACATATAGGCCTATGGGCTGGGCTACATGAGGTGTGATACTGACCTTATTAAAACATATAGACCTATGGGCTGGGCTACATGAGGTATGATACTGACCTTATTAAAACATATAGACCTATGGGCTGGGCTACATGAGGTATGATACTGACCTTATCAAAACATATAGACCTATGGGCTGGGCTACATGAGGTATGATACTGACCTTATTAAAACATATAGGCCTATGGGCTGGGCTACATGAGGTGTGATACTGACCTTATTAAAACATATAGGCCTATGGGCTGGGCTACATGAGGTGTGATACTGACCTTATTAAAACATATAGGCCTATGGGCTGGGCTACATGAGGTGTGATACTGACCTTATTAAAACATATAGACCTATGGGCTGGGCTACATGAGGTATGATACTGACCTTATTAAAACATATAGACCTATGGGCTGGGCTACATGAGGTGTAATACTGACCTTATTAAAACATATAGACCTATGGGCTGGGCTACATGAGGTGTGATACTGACCTTATTAAAACATATAGGCCTATGGGCTGGGCTACATGAGGTGTGATACTGACCTTATTAAAACATATAGGCCTATGGGCTGGGCTACATGAGGTGTGATACTGACCTTATTAAAACATATAGACCTATGGGCTAGGCTACATGAGGTATGATACTGACCTTATTAAAACATATAGGCCTATGGGCTGGGCTACATGAGGTGTGATACTGACCTTATTAAAACATATAGACCTATGGGCTGGGCTACATGAGGTGTGATACTGACCTTATTAAAACATATAGGCCTATGGGCTGGGCTACATGAGGTGTGATACTGACCTTATTAAAACATATAGACCTATGGGCTGGGCTACATGAGGTGTGCGACTATGATTTGAAAAAGTCGCACAAAAAAGCATGTGCTGTTTGCTTTAAGCTGGTGATAATATATCATTCAATATATCAAGTGATAGGCTAATATTGTCACCCATCACACTATTCTTGATTGAATTTTGTCATATACCAAATAATATGTGTGTGAAATTTGTCATGACTCATGACTGCCGGTGTGGCGGTAATATGGTCACCGTGACAGCGCTAGTCATGGCCACCAGACGCCTACAGTGTTGGGGCAACACATGGTGCAACACACCATGGCCTAAGGATTGGCAGGGCTGCTGAGATTGAACCCCATCACTAGCCAAGCAATAAACAACATTCTGGACCAGTCTCAGTAAAGACCAGAACCCACAGAGCTGTAGCGATGGAGCCAGAGTTGGGGGTGCCCCCATGATTGCACGACTGAGAATTAACCATGAACCCACCCACACATCCGTACCATATCACTCTACCCTCTCTGTCCCTCTCCCTCCAACGACTCTATCAAATGACTCTATCAAATGCTATGGAGCCAGAGACCAGGGGTGCCAATGTTTGATATCCCCATACCACACACACATCCACATCACTGCACCCCCCCCCCCCCCTTTCCCCTCCCCCATTACATTATATGATGCTGGGGGTGCAATGTCTGAGTAATCTGAATCACAGCAACATGCACACATGCACACACACATCCTCACCACTGGTGCCTTGACTCCCCCTGCCCCCTCGCCCCCCATGACACTCTATCAAACACTATGGAGTCAGAGACAGTCTCAAAGATACAGTAACACTACCCACACACCCCAGACACAGCCTCACATCCACACCACTTCTCCACCCCCTCCCTCCCTCCCTCCCTCCCTCCCTCCCTCCCTCCCTCCCTCCCTCCCTCCCTCCCTCCCTCCCTCCCTCCCTCCCTCCCACACACACACACACACACACACACACACACACACACACACACACACACACACACACACACACACACACACACACACACACACACACACACACACACACACACACACACACACACACACACACACACACACACACACACTATGCTATGAAGCACCAGAAAGGCCAGGACACCAGGATCTGGTGTGTCTCAGAGACGTAGTTAGTGTCACACTGGAGATGGATGCCTGTGGATTCACAGTGTGCCTCCCATCAGGCTCCACTGCCCACATCCACCCATTCATACTCAGACAGGAAGAGGAAAATAATGGTTATACATAATATATAGTAGAGTAGGGGGAAGTATCTACACCAGAGCTTGGGACTAAAAGGTTCTATTTTAAAAAATATGATTCTGAGGTAATTACAACATTAATTGGGGGTATTTAGAGCATTATATAGGTAGAGAACATTGAACAGAACAAGGCTATGTCAATAACTACATTTTGACAAAAATGCAAATTGAACCGTATAGTCCCAAGCTCTTGTAACAGGCTCCTCAAACAAGAGTAGGATACCATTATCATAGGTGTGATGGAGAGGAGATGGACTTGCCGAATCTGTAAAAAAAAAGAAATGTGTGCGTGTGTGTCGTGCACATGCGTAGGCTTCTCTTTTACAGATGAAGTGCAGTGGAGCCCATTACTAATTAGTGACTAGAATAGAAGAGCCCAATCATAATGAAGTATCATCACAGGGTCTGAGGTCAACGATGCATCGCCGGAGAGTTTTCTGGGGAAGGGCTAATGGCTTCAACATTTACACACATTAAAGTACATAGGCCAAGCAGTCAAAAACCATGTAGCCGCTGTCAGACCTGGGCTCAAATACTATTTGAAATCTTTCAAATACTTTAAGCGTTTGTTTTAGACTGCCCACGATTGCCAGGCGGGCGGGGCTTGGACTTTTGGGACCTTTCTATTGGTTCAATTGTAACAGGCAAGGTTAATGAGACACAAATAAAAAAAAAAGTATAAAAAAAAAAGTATTTCAAATGATTTTGAATAGCATTTGCACCCAGGTTTGGCCTCTGTTTTTGTAGGACGCCAACGGTCAAGTCCATGACATGCTGCTGCCATTCTATATTCAACTGTACATACATATGAAAGTTATCTTTACAAACATACACTTACAAGATTTGTACGTTACTGCATCCAGCTCTCGTATGATTGAGAACTTGAAACAGTTTGATTACGTGTGACAAAGCCATTGGCCCGTGAGCCCTCAGGGTAATTTCAGCTTATTTCCATTAAACGTTTTTCAGCGTTTTTAACCTAACATTATTCTTTGTGGGGATGGCAGAGAAGCCATGCATGACAACCCAAGGCATCTGAAACATTTCATTTTGGCCTGTCGAAGCGAGCTATTATTTCTCCTCACAAACACGCTTCTCCTTCCTACTCCTGACTGACTGACTAACTTCTTTTTACTGCTGGGAGTGCAGCTAAAACGGCAAAGCGTTCTGATGTCTCCTCAGTACTTTCTGGGATCGCTTAAAATGGACCACAATGCATCTCAAATGATTATAATTCCCACCATATGGGGTGTGAGTATAGGGCCTAGTAGCCTACCATATCCCAATGGTGCCACCCCACCCCCACCTCCACCTTACCTCCAACCCACCCAGGCCCAACACTATTAAAACACTATGCAACTGAACGCTACAGCCACTTCCTGTTCTGTTTGCAACTGAACGCCACAGCCACTCCTGGTCTGTTAGACAACTCAACACGGCATTCAACCTCTACTTATCATTAATGGCCCAAGGGCAGGACAGTGAGGGAATGAGGTGTGGGGAAAATCCCCTTTACTCTAATGGAAAATCAGGCTTGCGTACTGTACTGTAATAATGGGTTACTTTTATAGTCCGTTTTATACATTGTCTGGACTGAGAGTGATGCTGTGAGATTTTGTGTTCTACCTTAAAATACAGTAATAGTATGTTTTTATAAGTTTAGCAGAGTTAAATCATTGTTGTGTAAGATTTAAAGAATAAAAAACCCTTAATTGATTTGGAATTTGTATTTAATTAAAATGTTTTCATATTTTATAAACAATACAAAACATACACATACAATCGACAACATAATACAAACATCAACTACATGACATCTGCCCAGACCCACTAGCACACACCCCCATCTCCAGCACCCGCATCACTTTCCGCCAAATGGCCTCAAACTGCACCATTTGTTTCTCTCCGGAGCCCACGCACTTTCAATATTTAAATAATAAATCATTACATTTTTACATTGTGTTAATGATGGCGGATTGATTGATTCCCAAGTTTTTAGCCCATATGCCATATGTCTTGAGATATGCAGACAGACGGGTTAAAAGTAAGTTGACATTGTAATACTTATAACAGACAACTTTTTACCTCTGCTCCCAACTTAACTTTTATAGCATTCCCAGAAAACATGGATTACTGAGTCATTATTAGTTTTACACACAGAATTTCTTATTCGGTACTAATGCTATGATCAAGCCTCATGGATTGATGCAGTGAGTGGCCTACAGTACCTTTTTCATGTGTAGAGATGGTGTAGCAGTGTGCTAAACAGCCCATTTAAACTGTGTTTGGCTTCCATAATGGTCATTGCAATAGATATTTTAACATGTGGTTGATAACACCAATGAGCATATCACTGATAACAACAATAACCAACAAGGACAGTGAAAACCCACCTGTTGTAATCATCACGTCCATATTGTTGTGAATTGTTAGATACTACTTCACTGTTGGAGCTAGGAACACAAGCATTTCGCTACATCCGCAATAACATCTGCTAAATATGTGTATGTGACCAATAATACAATTTGATTTGATTTGATTACTACATTACTTAATTGATGGCACTTTGTGAGCCTGTGGGATTTCCAGTAGTATTGACATTTCCCCGTGCGCTTATGCCATTGCCCTGAAAGGATTTATACTATAATTTAATTGCAATCCGATTGGCTGAGGCCTTCGGTGTCAGGGGTAAAGGTCAGCCAATTGACAAGCTGTCCAAATATTGATGACATCACTTGCGTATTGGAGTTTTCCTGAAATTGAAATGCAGTAATGATCTTTTCATGAATCACGCAGTATCATCATTGCGCACATTCACTGACTGGCTGAGTACTGTATGCTTGATTGTATTCATACACAGTACAAATCATGATAAGAGGACATGCACATTCAACAACTTGCCTACTGTATGTTTTTAGAATATCTTTCTGTATGAAAGCAATATGTAAAATAAGTGGAGATCCATTTTGTCTAGTTAAAACCTCTTTGGGCTGAGATCCCACTAACGGGATCGATATGACAACAGCCAGTGAAAGTGCAGGACGCCAAAATTCAAAACAACAGAAATCCCATAATTAAAATTCCTCAAACATACAAGTATTGTACACCATTTTAAAGATACACTTCTTGTTAATCTCATCACAGTGTCCAATTTCAAAAGGGCTTTACAGCGAAAGCAAACCAAACGATTGTGTTAGGTCAGAGCCAAGTCACAGAAAAACACAGCCATTTTTCCAGCCAAAGACATGAGTCACAAAAAGCAGAAATAGAGATAAATTAATCACTAACCTTTGAGGATCTTCATCAGATGACACTCATAGGACTTCATGTTACACAATACATGTATGTTTTGTTTGATAAAGTTCATATTTATATAAAAAAATCTCTGTTTCCATTGGCGCGTTACGTTCAGTAGTTCCAAAACATCCGGTGATTTTGCAGAGAGCCACATCAATTTACAGAAATACTCATAATAAACATTGATAAAAGATACAACTATTATGCACGGAATTATAGATACACTTCTCCTTAATGTAAACACTGTGTCCGATTTCAAAAAAACTTTACGGAAAAAGCACACCATTCTATAATCTGAGTACGAGACCAAAACAACCCAAACAGATATCCGCCATGTTGGAGTCAACAGAAATCAGAAATAGCATTATAAATATTCACTTACCTTTGATGATCTTCATCAGAATGCACTCCCAGGAATCCCAGTTCCACAATAAATGTTTGTTTTGTTCGATATTGTCCATAATTTATGTCCAAATACCTCCTTTTGTTAGCGCGTTCAGTTCACAAATCCAAATTCATGACGTGCGATCACTAGGAGCAGACGAAAAGTCAAAAAGTTCCATTACAGTCTGTAGAAGTATATCAAACGATGCATAGAATCAATCTTTAGGATGTTTTTAACATAAATCTTCAATAATGTTCCAATTGGAGAATTCCTTTGTCTTCAGAAATTCAATGGAACAGAGCTCACTCTCACGTGAACGAGCTTGGCCAGCTCTTGGCTCTTTGGTAGACCTCTGACTCATTCCCCTCTCATTCGCCCCCACTTCACAGTAGAAGCATCAAACAAGGTTCTAAAGACTGTTGACATCTAGTGGAAGCCTTAGGAAGTGCAATTTGACCAATATCCCACTGTATCTTTGATAGGCAATGAGTTGAAAACCTACAAACCTCAGATTTACCACTTCCTGGTTGGATTTATTCTCAGGTTTTTGCCTGCCATTTGAGTTCTGTTATACTCACAGACATCATTCAAACAGTTTTTAGAAACTTCAGAGTGTTTTCTATCCAAATAATATGCATATCTTAGCTTCTGGGACTGAGTAGCAGGCAGTTTACTCTGGGCACCTCTGGGCACCTTATTAATCCAAGCTACTCAATACTGCCCCCAGCCATACGAAGTTATTAAGATACTATGGCTGAGTTTACACAGGCAGCCCAATTCTGATCTTTTGTCCAATTATTGGTCTTTTGACACTTTTATGGTCCAGATGTCCGACTGGACTGTAGCTCTTCTGATGTGATGTCCGACTGGGTTTGATCCCAACCCAAATAAATCTCCTCTCTGGCTCAGAGGCATACATGAAGAAGCTACTCTCATATAATCTACTGTCTGGGTGAAACATGTCAGAAGGCACTGACTTACGGATGGACTTTGTCAACGACGTCACACATCTTGAGGCCAGCTTGCAGGCTTTGAAACATGGCACTAATTTACACTGTATGAAATTTCACTTCATATTCAATGGTCCTATTCACAAGAGGGTCCTCTTTTGGAGGAATATGTGTGACATTCTTGCTGGGATTTGAGAAGTTAGGAGGTGTGTGTGTGTGTATGTGTTGGGGAAGGGAGGGGAGGGGAGGGGAGGGGAGGGGAGGGGTAGCAGGAGAAAGCACAAAAGTAGAAAAGCATGTTTCATAGGATTTGGTTTATTGATACAGTATAACTCAATAGGATAGAATTCCATGATCTCTCTTGATCCATCTGTCTTAAATCAAGTCTTTAAGGCGGTGTCACACTGGTATACACAATGATTTAGTGGTTTGTAATATTTGTTAGTCATCAATCCATTAATCAAATTGAAAAGTGAATAGGAGTATTTTCTACCATCAGCCTTTCCAAGAAGTCTGTTTTCTCCCAGTCCCTCCCTGCTTTTCCCGTAGAGGTGTTTACATGCCATCTAAATGACAAATGTTTTCCCCCCAGAATGAGCCAACGAGGCATTTTGTCATTTATATACAATAAAGATCCAAAACATTCATAAGAAAGCAGAAAAACAAATTAGTTCATTATAAAGTCTTCAACAACAGGAGGCCGATCTATAAAAACAGTGACAACTCATGTACTTCATTGTGCCCATGTCGCGGGGACATAAGCATAACAATCCATGCCATTGTGCCACGGAAAGTTGAGGTTTGCCGGTTTTCCTGTTTCAACTGTGTCTGGTGTGGCTCTCGTGTGTGGTGTGGCGCATATGAAAAACATTGGACCTAAGTCTATTTAAACCCAGGAAACAACACAGAAAGTCATTAAATCCCCCTTTTGATTCTGATGGGCCATTCTGTGGCTTTTTCTAGTTTAGTAATGTCTGTAGGCACACATGCAAACTACACAGACACACAAGCAATCACACACTCACAAGCATAGAAGCACGCATGGATGTACCGTTCGCACGCACGCACGCACGCACACACACACACACACACACACACACACACACACACACACACACACACACACACACACACACACACACACACACACACACACACACACACACACACACACACACACACACACACACACACACACACACACACACACACAAAAGCTCCGGAAAGCTGAGGAAAATAGCTGGCAAGAGTCACAGAGAGAAGTCAGTGGAAAACACTTAAAAGAGGTCTGAGCCGTTTTGTCTTATAGCAGACAATGATTTTTGGAAGACAATGCATGGGATGGGATTGTGTGTGTGTGTGTATTAAGTCTCTCCAGTATGCATATTGCCCCTGTATGTCCCTGTGGTTGACAGTCATAAATGATAAGGTTTTTTATGACAGTGCACGAGCAGTCCCTCTCCCACTCTATTAGAATCAGATGCAGTCATCATATTTCACTGTCCAGGACACATGGCTCCAGTCATATTATCACACTGCACTGTTGTCAGCTCCCCCAACTGTCTCTCTGTCCATAATCATGTGTCTCTCTGTCAATGACAACGCACTTGGTCCCAAATCTGCATGAGGCAAAGGGTCACACAATGTAGATAAGTTACAGTTGTAGATAAAACATTTATACAGTCTTTTACAATCCCTTTGGCACTAATTTCAGAACCTTGTGGTCATTTTTCAAAACTCTAGACACAAAACTCAAAACGGTCATCACTTGTAACACAGGCTGTCCAATGTTCATAACATTGTGCATTCATATCTTTAAAGAAACCTTGCACTTGCAGAATCATTGTTTCAAATAACTCATTTATCATGAAATACCATAGGAACATTCATTTAGATCATCCTCACACAAGATACCGATAGTTTCACTGTGTAGTTGTTTGTACAATCATCAAATATTGTAGTACAAAATATGTGATACATGTTTCATGATGCGTGATGTCATTGCATGGTGAATCCGGGCCTGACACTGGTCTGCCGTGATGTCATTGCATGGTGAATCCGGGCCTGACACTGGTCTGCCGTGATGTCATTGCATGGTGAATCCAGGCCTGACACTGGTCTGCTGTGATGTCATTGCATGGTGAATCCGGGCCTGACACTGGTCTGCCGTGATGTCATTGCATGGTGAATCCAGGCCTGACACTGGTCTGCCGTGATGTCATTGCATGGTGAATCCAGGCCTGACACTGGTCTGCCGTGATGTCATTGCATGGTGAATCCAGGCCTGACACTGGTCTGCCGTGATGTCATTGCATGGTGAATCCGGGCCTGACACTGGTCTGCCGTGATGTCATTGCATGGTGAATCCAGGCCTGACACTGGTCTGCCGTGATGTCATTGCATGGTGAATCCGGGCCTGACACTGTTCTGCCGTGATGTCATTGCATGGTGAATCCAGGCCTGACACTGGTCTGCCGTGATGTCATTGCATGGTGAATCCAGGCCTGACACTGGTCTGCCGTGATGTCATTGCATGGTGAATCCAGGCCTGACACTGGTCTGCCGTGATGTCATTGCATGGTGAATCCAGGCCTGACACTGGTCTGCCGTGATGTCATTGCATTATGAATCCAGGCCTGACACTGGTCTGCCGTGATGTCATTGCAGGGTGAATCCAGGCCTGACACTGGTCTGCCGTGATGTCATTGCATGGTGAATCCAGGCCTGACACTGGTCTGCTGTGATGTCATTGCATGGTGAATCCAGGCCTGACACTGGTCTGCCGTGATGTCATTGCAGGGTGAATCCAGGCCTGACACTGGTCTGCCGTGATGTCATTGCATGGTGAATCCAGGTCTGACACTGGTCTGCCGTGATGTCATTGCATGGTGAATCCAGGTCTGACACTGGTCTGCCGTGATGTCATTGCATGGTGAATCCAGGTCTGACACTGGTCTGCCGTGATGTCATTGCATGGTGAATCCAGGTCTGACACTGATCTGCCGTGATGTCATTGCATGGTGAATCCAGGCCTGACACTGGTCTGCCGTGATGTCATTGCATGGTGAATCCAGTTCTGACACTGGTCTGCCGTGATGTCATTGCATGCGTCATCCATGGCCTGGAGAAGGGTGGTTTGTTCGTGATGGTGCCTATCATATACCTTCCACCTCCATGTGGAGAAAAATTCCTCAATCGGGTTTTAGGAAAGGAGAGTATGGGGTGGTAACTACTCCTTTCCCTGTACTTACAGGGTGGTAAATTGTGGATGGGCCTGAAACCATGCTTGCACCATTTGAGCATGGTGGAACCTGACATTATCCCACACAATGACATAGGCCATGCCATCAACTCTACATACCTGATTTAGCCCATCAACGAAGGTTACATTTGAACAGCAAATCATGTGGCTGCCTGCAACTCAATATGTAGAGTAGAGAGCTTAAGTTGTTGTTCGACCTAACATTAGAATGGGCAAGATGCGTAATCTAAGCAACTTTGACCATGGTATGATTGTTGATGCCACACATGGTGATTCTAGCATCTCAGAAACAGCTGCCTTCCTGGGATTTTTATGCACTACAGCCTCTAGAGTTTACAGAGAATGGTGCGATAAACAAAACACATTCAGTGAGCAACAGTTCTGTGGGCAAAAACACCTTGTTAATGAGAGAGATCAGAGGAGAATGTCCAGACTCATTCAAGCTAACAGAAAGGCCACAAATGCTCAAATAACAGTCGTTTAAAACAGTGGTGTGCAGAAGGGCATCTCTTAACGTAAAACACCGTGAATAATTCAGGTTGTTGTGGAGGCAAAAGGGGTCCTACCCACTACTAGATATGTGTACATAATAAAGTGGCCAGTGAATGAACAGTGATGTCAAATCTGAAAACATGGTCTGGAAAAGTGGTACATGGGACCATAGAAACAGTGTCTGATAAAGAATGATGATGAAATATTACATCCATAGATAATGTAGTCGAATTGGTTCATGTTCCACGGTAATTGGTGTCAATGGATCTCGTTATCCTGAAACATTCATGATCTAAACATGGAATATTGTTAGTCAGTTTCCATACAACTATGCATTAAGAGTAATGCAACAGTTACTTATCATTTTGAGCAGTTGTATCAATTGATAGTTAGATCATTGTAATGAAATGAATAGACAGTCATTTCAGATGTGTGAATTGCATTTTGAAATGGTAATACTTTGATGCTAAGTTGTGTCATTTTGAACAGGCAGGTGATTTTAGTTCAATGAACAAATTATCTTAGCTTTATGTGTATTGTATCCAAGCAATTGGAAAAAGTGTTAGAGCTTTGAAAAATGTGCATTTTGATCATTGGTTGTGAGTTTTGTGTCTAGAGTTTTGAAAAATGACATCAAGGTTCCGAAATTAGTGCCAAAGTGATTGTAAAAAACTGTAATATTGTTCTCGTTTTAAAGCATTTCAAAGCTATACTTTTAGTTTATTATATTCCAATACAATAAGCGAGATTCACAGGCCATTTGGCGGGTAGCTAAAGCTCTGTTGACGGTATGCAGCTCTCATGTATTCTGAGAGGAAGACAGAAGTTCACACACACTCTGAGAGGAAGACAGAAATTCACACACACTGACATGGCAAAGCAAAGGGCTCAAGAGGAGGCTGTCACAGTGTGTGTGTGTGTGTGTGTGTGTGTGTGTGTGTGTGTGTGTGTGTGTGTGTGTGTGTGTGTGTGTGTGTGTGCACCCAGACGTGACAGTGTGTTGAGTTTCTGCTAACTGAGCACGGCGGGCACAGAGGGGTCAGGTGTGTTACCCTCACGGGGACCCCCAGTCAGTGACACCCAGGTGAGAGGGTTACAATTGTTCTAAATGGATGGGTTCCCACCACCAAACTGTCACTGTCCTCTCTCTGTGATCTAATGTGAATGCAAACAGATTCACTGTCTTTCACACTCTTCAAGATTCAGTGACAATCATTTCATAGCCTGGCGCAGATCTGTTTGTACTGTCTTGCCAACTCCTATGGTCGCTGGGAGTTGGCAGGACAGCACAGACAGATCTTGGTCCAGGCTTTTTGTTTCTCTATATCTGCCGTTGTACTGTATATGATAACAATAACTGTTCTGCAATAGGAAAACAATGCACCGTGAAGAAGAAAGGAATAACTCTTGTTTAATCCATTCTTATGTTCCTTCCCTGCTTGTCCTATCACCTTGTTTTCACCCTTCCATCTTCCTTTCACTGGCCCCAAAGTGTTGCCCCGTTAGTCTATTCAGCAGCATCTTCTGACAAAACACTGAATAGCAAGCAATGATTATGATCTTATTACATCCCACATAACTGATGTAGCTGAGCATTACAGAATGGTTCTGGTAACATACGTACTGTAGCTGAGCATTACAGAATGGTTCTGGTAACATACGTACCGTAGCTGAGCATTACAGAATGGTTCTGGTAACATACGTACTGTAGCTGAACACTACAGAATGGTTCTGGTAAAATACGTACCGTAGCTGAGCATTACAGAATGGTTCTGGTAACATACGTACTGTAGCTGAGCATTAGAGAATGGTTCTGGTAACATACTTACCGTAGCTGAGCATCACAGAATGGTTCTGGTAACATACGTACCGTAGCTGAGCATCACAGAATGGTTCTGGTAACATATGTACCGTAGCTGAGCACTACAGAATGGTTCTGGTAACATACGTACCGTAGCTGAGCATTACAGAATGGTTCTGGTAACATACGTACTGTAGCTGAGCACTACAGAATGGTTCTGGTAACATATGTACCGTAGCTGAGCACTACAGAATGGTTCTGGTAACATACGTACCGTAGCTGAGCACTACAGAATGGTCCTGGTAACATACATACCGTAGCTGAGCATTACAGAATGGTTCTGGTAACATACGTACCGTAGCTGAGCACTACAGAATGGTTCTGGTAACATACGTACTGTAGCTGAGCATCACAGAATGGTTCTGGTAACATACGTACCGTAGCTGAGCACTACAGAATGGTTCTGGTAACATATGTACTGTAGCTGAGCATCACAGATTGGTTCTGGTAACATAGGTACCGTAGCTGAGCACTACAGAATGGTTCTGGTAACATACATACCGTAGCTGAGCACTACAGAATGGTTCTGGTAACATACGTACCGTAGCTGAGCACTACAGAATGGTTCTGGTAACATACATACCGTAGCTGAGCACTACAGAATGGTTCTGGTAACATACGTACTGTAGCTGAGCACTACAGAATGGTTCTGGTAACATACATACTGTAGCTGAGCACTACAGAATGGTTCTGGTAACATACGTACTGTAGCTGAGCACTACAGAATGGTTCTGGTAACATACATACCGTAGCTGAGCACTACAGAATGGTTCTGGTAACATACGTACTGTAGCTGAGCACTACAGAATGGTTCTGGTAACATACATACCGTAGCTGAGCACTACAGAATGGTTCTGGTAACATACATACCGTAGCTGAGCACTACAGAATGGTTCTGGTAACATACGTACTGTAGCTGAGCACTACAGAATGGTTCTGGTAACATACATACCGTAGCTGAGCACTACAGAATGGTTCTGGTAACATACATACCGTAGCTGAGCACTACAGAATGGTTCTGGTAACATACATACCGTAGCTGAGCACTACAGAATGGTTCTGGTAACATACATACCGTAGCTGAGCACTACAGAATGGTTCTGGTAACATACGTACCGTAGCTGAGCACTACAGAATGGTTCTGGTAACATACGTACCGTAGTAGCTGAGCACTACAGAATGGTTCTGGTAACATACATACCGTAGCTGAGCACTACAGAATGGTTCTGGTAACATACATACCGTAGCTGAGCACTACAGAATGGTTCTGGTAACATACATACCGTAGCTGAGCACTACAGAATGGTTCTGGTAACATACGTACCGTAGCTGAGCACTACAGAATGGTTCTGGTAACATACGTACCGTAGCTGAGCACTACAGAATGGTTCTGGTAACATACGTACTGTAGCTGAGCATCACAGAATGGTTCTGGTAACATACGTACCGTAGCTGAGAATTACAGAATGGTTCTGGTAACATACGTACCGTAGCTGAGCATCACAGAATGGTTCTGGTAACATATGTACCGTAGCTGAGCATTACAGAATGGTTCTGGTAACATACGTACTGTAGCTGAGCATTACAGAATGGTTCTGGTAACATACGTATCGTAGCTGAACACTACAGAATGGTTCTGGTAACATACGTACCGTAGCTGAGCATTACAGAATGGTTCTGGTAACATACGTACCGTAGCTGAGCACTACAGAATGGTTCTGGTAACATATGTACCGTAGCTGAGCACTACAGAATGGTTCTGGTAACATACGTACCGTAGCTGAGCATCACAGAATGGTTCTGGTAACATATGTACCGTAGCTGAGCACTACAGAATGGTTCTGGTAACATACGTACCGTAGCTGAGCACTACAGAATGGTTCTGGTAACATACGTACCGCAGCTGAGCACTACAGAATGGTTCTGGTAACATACGTACTGTAGCTGAGCATTACAGAATGGTTCTGGTAACATACGTACTGTAGCTGAGCACTACAGAATGGTTCTGGTAACATACGTACCGTAGCTGAGCACTACAGAATGGTTCTGGTAACATACGTACCGTAGCTGAGCACTACAGAATGGTTCTGGTAACATACGTACCGTAGCTGAGCACTACAGAATGGTTCTGGTAACATACGTACCGTAGCTGAGCACTACAGAATGGTTCTGGTAACATACGTACTGTAGCTGAGCATCACAGAATGGTTCTGGTAACATACGTACCATAGCTGAGCACTACAGAATAGTTCTGGTAACATACGTACTGTAGCTGAGCACTACAGAATGGTTCTGGTAACATACGTATCGTAGCTGAGCATTACAGAATGGTTCTGGTAACATACGTATCGTAGCTGAGCACTACAGAATGGTTCTGGTAACATACGTACCGTAGCTGAGCACTACAGAATGGTTCTGGTAACATACGTACCGTAGCTGAGCATTACAGAATGGTTCTGGTAACATACGTACCGTAGCTGAGCACTACAGAATGGTTCTGGTAACATATGTACCGTAGCTGAGCACTACAGAATGGTTCTGGTAACATACGTACCGTAGCTGAGCATCACAGAATGGTTCTGGTAACATATGTACCGTAGCTGAGCACTACAGAATGGTTCTGGTAACATACGTACCGTAGCTGAGCACTACAGAATGGTTCTGGTAACATACGTACCGCAGCTGAGCACTACAGAATGGTTCTGGTAACATACGTACTGTAGCTGAGCATTACAGAATGGTTCTGGTAACATACGTACTGTAGCTGAGCACTACAGAATGGTTCTGGTAACATACGTACCGTAGCTGAGCACTACAGAATGGTTCTGGTAACATACGTACCGTAGCTGAGCACTACAGAATGGTTCTGGTAACATACGTACCGTAGCTGAGCACTACAGAATGGTTCTGGTAACATACGTACTGTAGCTGAGCATCACAGAATGGTTCTGGTAACATACGTACCGTAGCTGAGCACTACAGAATGGTTCTGGTAACATACGTACTGTAGCTGAGCATTACAGAATGGTTCTGGTAACATACGTATCGTAGCTGAGCACTACAGAATGGTTCTGGTAACATACGTATCGTAGCTGAGTATTACAGAATGGTTCTGGTAACATACGTACCGTAGCTGAGCACTACAGAATGGTTCTGGTAACATACGTACCGTAGCTGAGCATTACAGAATGGTTCTGGTAACATACGTACCGTAGCTGAGCACTACAGAATGGTTCTGGTAACATACGTACCGTAGCTGAGCATTACAGAATGGTTCTGGTAACATACGTACCGTAGCTGAGCACTACAGAATGGTTCTGGTAACATACGTACCGTAGCTGAGCACTACAGAATGGTTCTGGTAACATACGTACCGTAGCTGAGCACTACAGAATGGTTCTGGTAACATACGTACTGTAGCTGAGCATCACATAATGGTTCTGGTAACATACGTACCGTAGCTGAGCACTACAGAATGGTTCTGGTAACATACGTACTGTAGCTGAGCATCACAGAATGGTTCTGGTAACATACGTACCGTAGCTGAGCATTACAGAATGGTTCTGGTAACATACGTACCGTAGCTGAGCACTACAGAATGGTTCTGGTAACATACGTACCGTAGCTGAGCACTACAGAATGGTTCTGGTAACATACTGTAGCGTTTGTATAATTTCATCAACTGTCTGTTCAAACAATGTGTTGCTCATGACATCACTTATGTGACTGAATACTGTTTCTAGTTTCCGTGGCCACATCTGCATGTGATTGTGATGGTGTTGTGCCTGCTACAGCCCCGGCAATTAAAACGCACATAGTACCACACTACCCTGCCCTGCCTCCTGGAAACCAGTGATGTCACAGATATTATACATAAACACTTAATCTCCTTCATCTGCCACTCTTAATGAACAGAGAGAGAGAGAGGGCAGGAGGGATGGAGGGAGGGAGGAATGCAGGGAGGGAGGGAGAGAGAGAGTGTGTGCCTGAGTGAGGGAGGGGGGGGGGGGGTACCAGCAGCATGCTAAAATGATCAGTGGCAGAAGTGTTTGCATGTGTTCATATGTTTTAAGTTTAAATGCTGCTAAAAATATTAAGAAAAAAGAATTAAAATATTAAATTACAGATGAGAATTTCACGCTCACTCTCTCTGCTGTCTCTCACTTTCTTTTTCAAACTCAAACGATCTGTTATCAAATGTTACAATTGTCTTGTTTTTCAGTCAGGGGCAAACTCCAACACTCAGACATCATTTACTAATGAAGCATGTGTGTTTAGTGAATCTGACAGATCGGAGGCAGTAGGGATGACCAGGGATGTTCTCTTGATAAGTGTGTGAATTTAACCATTTTTCTGTCCTGCTAACCATTCAAAATGTAATGAGTATATTTGGATGTCAGGGGAAATATGAAACATGAAGTAAAAAGTACATATTTTCTTTAGGAATGTAGTGAAGTAAAAGTAAAAGTTGTCAAAAATATAAATAGTAAAGTAAAGTACAGATATATTAAAAAAATGTAGTCGTAGTACTTTAAAGCATTTTTACTGAAGCACTTTTACAACACTGCGTACTTGCTATATTTCGAGCACATGACACGCTCCCAAAAGTTGTCCCCCTTGAAGCAGGGCAGTGTGAACAGAATTGTCTTGTTGAGCCAACACTCCTACAGTATAATTCTTACAGTAAGCATTTCACTGTTGGATTCCACGCATGTGACAGATAAAAATGAATTTGATTTAAATGGTAATAGCAGAGCAATGTTTTTGAAACAGCTGAAATGTGTAGACATTTTCCTAATATTTGAAACTTGTTTTATTGAGTTTTTACCTGAAATTGCCGTAACAGCCTGAAATAGTTTTCCTGGGGCCCAGAGTTTTTCCTGATCTGGTAGTAGGCTAGCCTAGCCAACTTCAGGCCCTAGTTGTAGTAATAAATCAGCTGTAAACAAAATATTTATATGGGTTATGATGGGACCAGATCATTTTTCTAATCAGGTCATATGGTTTTTAAAAGAAAACTTCTGGACAAACTCCTGACACTGGGGAGGATGAAAACATCAAAACCCTATTCATAAAATGTCTCAGAGTAGGAGTGCTGATCTATGATCAGTTTAGCTTTTAGATCATAATGAATAACATTACATGGACAGAGGGAACCTGGTCCTAGATCAGCGCTTCTAGGCGCTGTCAAACAGTCTCTCTCCTCAGCTATGACATTCTCCAGCAGGATCCTCCAGTCCAGACATCTGAAGGTAATCAGAACCTCCAGCCTTCTCTAGCTCC
The DNA here is from genome assembly GCF_045791955.1 of Oncorhynchus clarkii lewisi. Classification (NCBI taxonomy): domain Eukaryota; kingdom Metazoa; phylum Chordata; class Actinopteri; order Salmoniformes; family Salmonidae; genus Oncorhynchus; species Oncorhynchus clarkii. The sequence continues at coordinate 1,413,771 of NC_092158.1, read as the reverse complement.
ATAGGCCTGCAGTAAGGCAGGTAAAGGGCCATCAACATCCATATCCCTGCAATAGGGTTGCTAGGGCCATAATTACACCCCAATTACAGCTATGGTCAGCTGCGCCATCTATTACCAGCAGATCCTATCACCTCCAAAGTAGCTACAGTGCCTGGGTGGAGATTTGACTATATATGTCAAGACGTTATATGTTTCAGCCTGTATCACACTGTGGCTGTATTCACTCTTGGCCAAATACAAAATCAAACTACTGCAAAGAAATGTATATCTTCCATTGAGACCAATTCCTGCTGTATATGAAGTATAGACGATGAGGTAGGCCTGCTTATTGATTCCACCCTCTTTACCTACATTTAAGTTAACATTTAACATTTGAGTCATTTAGCAGATGCTCTTATCCATAGCGACTTACTGTTAAACTTACAATACCGTAGCTAGGTGGGACAACCACATATCTCAGTCATAGTAAGTACATTATTCCTCAATAAATCAGCAAGGTCAGAGCAAGTAAGGAGGAAAAAGTCAGGTGAAAGCCTATGATCATTCAAGAGGACATGGGCTTTTAATGGGAGTGCACCATTCCATTCCAATAGAATAGACATGGATTGTATGTTAATATGGGATGTCATGTTGAACTGAAGAAATTGTGTTTAAAACACTGTCATGATGATTAACAACACCCCAGGGACTTATAACCTCTTCATCTACATCAAGTCAGGCAGGGTTGTATTGACACATACACACGCTCACACACAGACACACACACACACACACACAGTACTTGATATCTGACTGTCAATGTGCAAATATCTATGTATGTTATTGACAAGACCTTCAGCAGAGTTCTTCACAGGTGAATAGCTTCCCCAGGGGAGAACACTGCTCCTCATCTACCTGTCATCCTATCTCCATTCATCATCCTAAAGGGGCTGAGGTGTCATCTTTCTCCAAGGCTCAACATGCAGCTTCAACTGAAACGGTTGTGAACAGTACAAATACTACTAAATGATATGTTAGATTTTTGTATTGCAACAGATTTGATATGTATGAAAAGCAGCCCCGGCACCCAATTCACAGATTCGATTCAAGATATCGCAATATCAGAGTAGGCTAGAATGGTTTTTACTGGCGCTGATAAACACTCCATGGACATTGTAAAGTAGCAGAATATGTGCCTTACCTGTACCACTCAAGTCCTTTCTCGTAGAACCTGTCGAAAAAGTGAGGTTCTGCCCCGACAGCTCTCACGTCCGGATGAATCCGTAGGAACTCCAGCAGAGCGCGCGTTCCGCCTTTCTTCACACCGATTATGATGGCTTGTGGGAACTTCTTACTCTCAAATGTGTTGGACACCGGGATGCCGTTAGCAGCTAGATTTTCCTTGGTGCTCTCCGGTATCTCTTGTGGGAGCAGTCCGCCTTCAACCCACTGTAGCTTGGCGACCTGTTCGTCTGCACGGTGGAGTGCGGCGCCCGTTGAAGTGTCTGTCCTGTTCCAAGGAGTCGGTGCGCCCGGCTGGTGAGGATAGAGTCGAGCTGACGGTCGCAGGTTATCGTACGTACGGTCCGATATATCATAGTCTCTGTTTACAGTGTGATGGTCGAACATCTGTCTCGGCGCGGAGTCACATAATCCGGTAAAACAGTAGAAGAAATAGGTGAAAATCACGACCATGGTAAAACACACGGATACTTTGGACAGCGCCTTTCCAAAGTTGAGCCTTGTTCTACAGCCCACACTACATCCCATGAGTCGCTGTCCTGTTCGGTGAGCAAGGAGCAAAATGTTGTCAGCATACTACTTTTCCTTACGTTGAGTAGCCTAACTGTTCTCTATAAACCTATTTCCTGAATGCTGAAAACTGTAGCAGTTTCATAATCATAACACCCCAAAATTGGAGCATTGTCGTCGAACTTATCAAGGTTATCCTCATACCGTTGTCACGCATCATTACACAAGACAGAACACGGGTCTTTAACCTTTTTAAACAAGCATTTGTCATTCTGCATGGCTCAATACTTCAATTTTCATGAGTAATGATCCCACTGCCTTGCTGTGCGCTCAAGTCAGCTCTGGTGATCTCCCATGCACGGTTTCCCCTCTCCTTCAAAGATTGCTGACACACCCAACAATCTCTACCCTTCCCTTCTCCAGCAATGGACAACATGCCCCATGAGACGTTTAGCAGCATTCAATGGTGTAAGCTATTGTCAACTACTGGTTCTTTATTCTACTGTACTTGTTATACACCTCTCTTCATCCTTCCAGACCTGGGTGTGTAACAAGCATACATTTGAATCAATCTACAGCCCACAGAAAATAATACCATCACAATTTAACACAGTGTATCAACTTTTAAAATGAAAAAGGGATGTATTTTTATGGTGCATGCTGACTCAGGAAAAGGAACAAAAACGAATAACAACCTTTCCGCCTTTGAACCTCATGATAGATGAAACGTTCCTCTTATGAATGAGAAAGGCCTTCGGGACATCCATCCAAACCCTTGTACTTTATCTGCACCTTGAGACTCCTTGTCATAAGAACAAGTGGTGCGGCAGTCCTTTCATATCTACTGACACAAGTCTCACAACAAAGACTTGAAAAGCAGGGCCCCGCCCCAAACTCCTTCCCAAGCATACCTGTTGTAGATACAGTGTTTGATGTAACCTAGTAGGACACAAGTGTAAAGGGATAAGAATATGTACATAAAGATATATGAATGAGTGATGGTACAGAACGGCATAGGCAAGATGCAGTAGATGGTATCAAGTACAGTATATACATATGAGATGAGTAATGTAGGGTATGTAAACATACAAAAGTGGCATTGTTTAAAGTGGCTAGTGATACATGTATTGCATAAAGATGGCAAGATGCAGTAGATGGTATAGAGTACAGTGTATACATATGAGATGAGTAATGTAGGGTATGTAAACATTATATTAAGAGGCATTGTTTAAAGTGGCTAGTGATATATTTTTTAAATTCATTTTTCCATTATTAAAGTGGCTAGAGTTGAGTCAGTATGTTGGCAGCAGCCACTCAATGTTAGTGGTGGCTGTTTAACAGTCTGATGGCCTTGAGATAGAAACTATTTTTCAGTCTCTCGGTCCCTGCTTTGATGCACCTGTACTGAGGTATATGTGTGTGTGTGCACATGCATTTGTGTGTGTGTGTCAGGTCCTTTGAACCTGACCAATATCAGCATCTCCAGTTTGAATCAACTGGATGAGAGATTATCTGTCTGGGAACCACATGTACACAGACACCCAAGTCAGCTAGGTGAAGTCAGCTAGCCCAATTCAGCTAGTTGAAGTCAGATAGCCCAAGTCAGCTAGGTGAAGTCAGCTAGGTGAAGTCAACTTGCCCAAGTCAGCTAGGTGAAGTCAGCTAGCCCAAGTCAGCTAGGTGAAGTCAGCTAGCCCAAGTCAGCTAGGTGAAGTCAGCTAGCCCAAGTCAGCTAGGTGAAGTCAGCTAGCCCAAGTCAGCTAGGTGAAGTCAGCTAGCCCAAGTCAGCTAGCCCAATTCAGCTAGTTGAAGTCAGATAGCCCAAGTCAGCTAGGTGAAGTCAGCTAGCCCAAGTCAGCTAGGTGAAGTCAGCTAGGTGAAGTCAGCTAGCCCAAGTCAGCTAGGTGAAGTCAGCTAGCCCAAGTCAGCTAGGTGAAGTCAGCTAGCCCAAGTCAGCTAGGTGAAGTCAGCTAGCCCAAGTCAGCTAGGTGAAGTCAGCTAGCCCAAGTCACCTAGCCCAAGTCAGCTAGCCCAATTCAGCTAGTTGAAGTCAGCTAGCCCAAGTCAGCTAGGTGAAGTCAGCTAGCCCAAGTCAGCTAGGTGAAGTCAGATAGCCCAAGTCAGCTAGGTGAAGTCAGCTAGCCCAAGTCAGCTAGCCCAAGTCAGCTAGGTGAAGTCAGCTAGCTCAAGTCAGCTAGCCCAAGTCAGCTAGCCCAAGTCAGCTAGCCCAAGTCAGCTAGGTGAAGTCAGCTAGGTGAAGTCAGCTAGCCCAAGTCAGCTAGGTGAAGTCAGCTAGCCCAAGTCAGCTAGTTGAAGTCAGATAGCCCAAGTCAGCTAGGTGAAGTCAGCTAGCCCAAGTCAGATAGGTGAAGTCAGCTAGCCCAAGTGAGATAGGTGAAGTCAGCTAACCCAAGTCAGCTAGGTGAAGTGAGATAGCTGAAATCAGCTAGCCCAAGTCAGCTAGCCCAAGTCAGCTAGGTGAAAGTATTTACTAAAATAAACTGAAGTAAAAATGTTAATAACATTTTAATAAAATAAATAAAAATAATATATATGCACAAACTCTTCTGAACTGTTTTGGCTGGGAAGCATGCAGACGCCTTAAGAGAGAGATGAAGGCGGAGAACATCGAAAGATAGTTTTGAAACAGTCAAAATGAATCATGAACAAACATTTGGCACATATCTCTCAGCTTGTCTTTCCTATTTGTTACACGTCATTAACATTCCCCTATTCATTTTCTATGAAGAATAGTTCCATGCATAGTCCACTCAGAGACCAATTAACAGTAAAACAAAGTCAAAGTTGACGTGACATACATGACTCAAACGTACGCCTGTCGAAAAAGACGTGTTTGAAACGGTGCTTAAACAATGGTCTCCATGGATACTGGCATCTGCAGAGCAAATATAGAATAATGATAGGTTTTTAAGCATAAACAGCCATTGTAAATCCATGTAAGGAGAGGGCAGACTGGCACTGTGGAATTCACAGCTCTGAAAATGACTTCCTGTCTGCGTTCAAAATGACACCCTATTCCCTATATAGTGCACTACGTTCGACCAGGGCCCATAGGGCATATATAGGGTGCCATTTCTGTGATTTAGGAATAGGAAAGACGGACATAGAGTCACAATGAGGTCAACATGCAGCCTTTCTTTCATCAGACGTTTTTTGTCTTTTCTTCCGTACTAATTGCTCTATCTGGGCCTGTATGCTGACAGTTCTGGATCCAGAAATATAAACGTAAAAAATGTAGAAACAAACTGTCTTTTCTGGTGGTGATGTTGAAAACACATGTATGAAGAGAGAATGTGTGTGTCTGGCGGTGGGGAGGAACGGTGTATACGTGTGTGTGTGTGCTTGTGTTCATGTGTGTGTCTATATGTCTACGTGTGTGTGCTACTGATACATTTCCATAGCTAGCGGCCGGCAGATGGTGTGTACATGTGTCAGCCATTATGGCAAATTACAAGTCCTCCCCACCGAAAAGGAGAACGTTCCGCTCTCATTTAGTCATTTCCAGGACTGGAGAAGAGGAGCTCTGGGCTATAGTTGTGAGAGCCACAAGATTCCCAGCAGAGATGGTTGAAAACCATTATGACAGATCCCTCTACCACCACCCATGAGAGGGTAGTTAGCGTCTACATTGATATCTGGAGTCCTTTAGAAAACCTTACCCGATGCCTATATTGTGGCTGCCTCCCAAATGACAACCTGTTCCCAATAGAGTGCACTACTTCTGACCGGGTCAAAAGATTTTGTCTGAATGTTACTATGTCCTCTTCATCAAGATATTTAGTAATTATATTGGAATATTTAGTAATAATAATGGAACTTCTATTGTGATGTGTATCTCTTCTTTTGTAGTGATCTAAAGTAGACCACCCCTCACTCCAATCACCAGAGATCTAGTGTAGTACAAGGCAGTGTCTGAAGATTGTCTTGTGTGAAAAGAGAATAGAAATCTCCCTTACCCCCAGGTGCGCTAAGTCCATCTCTCCATTCCCACACACACACACACACACACACACACACACACACACACACACACACACACACACACACACACACACACACACACACACACACACACACACACACACACACACACACACACACACACACACACACACACACACACACACACACACACACACACACACACACACACACACACACACACACACACACACACACACACACACACACACACACACACACACACACACACACACACACACACACACACACACACACACACACACACACACACACACACACACACGTATACACACACCTCTGATTGTAAAAGGATATCCCCCTGGGTCTACAGTCAGACAGGATCACAGAATTCAAAGAGATACAACAAAGTCGATGGTGACACAGTTCTATACAGTGAAAGCACCACCCCTCCTCTCTTCCTCCCTCCCTTTTTTTCATTCCCTCTTTTATCTGAATGCCACAGGTGAATGATAGATGGATGGAGAGATGGAGGGTTGGGTGAGGTGAGGTGACTGATCTCTCCATTTAACCCACCCTCCAGGGTCCCTACACCAATGTATATCCTACCCCCAGGCCTCCCCTCCCCTCTTCCATCCCCCCAGCCTAAAGCACTACCTGTTATGGTGAGTGAATGAGGACCCAAAAGCGAACTAACTTAAACAGAGTTTCTTTAATAACCAAACATAGGTAGGCTCAGATAGACCGGCAGATTCCGACAGGACAGGACAAGGTTACAGCAAACATGACGATAGTCTGGCTCAGGCATGAAACACAACAAACAAGAATCCGACAAGGACAGGAACAGAAACAGAGAGAGATATAGGGACCTAATCAGAGGGAAAAAGGGAACAGGTGGGAAACGGGGTGAATGGGTAGTTAGAGGAGACAAGGAACAGCTGGGGGAAAGCGGGGGAGAAAAGGTAACCTAACAACGACCAGCAGAGGGAGACAGGGTGAAGGGAAAGGACAGAGACAAGACACAACATGACAGTACATGACAGTACCCCCCCACTCACCGAGCGCCTCCTGGCGCACTCGAGGAGGAAACCTGGCGGCAACGGAGGAAATCCTCGATCAGCGCACGGTCCAGCACGTCCCGAGAGGGAACCCAACTCCTCTCCTCAGGACCGTACCCCTCCCAATCTACGAGGTACTGGTGACCACGGCCCCGAGGACGCATGTCCAAAATTCTACGGACCCTGTAGATGGGTGCGCCCTCGACAAGGATGGGGGGGGGGGGGGGGGGGAGACGAGCGGGGGCGCGAAGGACGGGCTTGATGCAGGAGACATGGAAGACCGGGTGGACGCGACGAAGGTATCGCGGAAGAAGAAGTCGAACTGCGACAGGATTAATGACCCGAGAAATACGGAACGGACCAATGAACCGCGGGGTCAACTTGCGAGAAGCCGTCTTAAGGGGAAGGTTCTGAGTGGAGAGCCAAACTCTCTGACCGCGACAATATCTAGGACTCTTAGTTCTACGCTTATTAGCAGCCCTCAGTCTGCGTCCTATAACGGCAAAGTGCAGACCTGACCCTCTTCCAGGTGCGCTCGCAACGTTGGACAAAAGCCTGAGCGGAGGGGACGCTGGACTCGGCGAACTGAGATGAGAACAGCGGAGGCTGGTACCCGAGGCTACTCTGAAAAGGAGATAGCCCGGTCGCAGACGAAGGAAGCGAGTTGTGGGCGTATTCTGCCCAGGGGAGCTGTTCTGACCAAGACGCAGGGTTACGAAAAGAAAGACTGCGTAAGATGCGACCAATAGTCTGATTGGCCCGTTCTGCTTGACCGTTAGACTGGGGGTGAAAGCCGGAAGAGAGACTGACGGAAGCCCCAATCAAACGGCAAAACTCCCTCCAAAATTGAGACGTGAATTGCGGACCTCTGTCCGAAACGACGTCTGACGGAAGGCCATGAATTCTGAAAACATTCTCGATGATGATTTGTGCCGTCTCTTTAGCAGAAGGAAGCTTAGCAAGGGGAATGAAATGAGCCGCCTTAGAGAACCTATCGACAACCGTAAGAATAACAGTCTTCCCCGCTGACGAAGGCAGTCCGGTGACAAAATCTAAGGCGATGTGAGACCACGGTCGAGAGGGAATAGGAAGCGGCCTGAGACGGCCGGCAGGAGGAGAGTTACCGGACTTAGTCTGCGCGCAGACCGAACAAGCAGCCACGAAACGACGCGTGTCATGCTCCCGGGTGGGCCACCAAAAACGCTGGCGAATGGAAGCAAGCGTACCCCGAACGCCAGGGTGGCCGGCTAACTTGGCAGAGTGAGCCCACTGAAGAACGGCCAGACGAGTAGGAACGGGAACGAAAAGAAGGTTCCTAGGACAAGCGCGCGGCGACGGAGTGTGAGTGAGCGCTTGTTTTACCTGCCTCTCAATTCCCCAGACAGTCAACCCGACAACACGCCCCTCAGGGAGAATCCCCTCGGGGTCAGTGGAGGCTACTGAAGAACTGAAGAGACGAGACAAAGCATCAGGCTTGGTGTTCTTAGAGCCCGGACGATAAGAAATCACGAACTCGAAACGAGCGAAAAACAGCGCCCAACGCGCCTGACGCGCATTAAGTCGTTTGGCAGAACGGATGTACTCAAGGTTCCTATGGTCAGTCCAAACGACAAAAGGAACGGTCGCCCCCTCCAACCACTGTCGCCATTCGCCTAGGGCTAACCGGATGGCGAGCAGTTCGCGGTTACCCACATCATAGTTACGTTCCGACGGCGACAGGCGATGAGAAAAATACGCGCATGGGTGGACCTTGTCGTCAGAGAGGGAGCGCTGAGAAAGGATGGCTCCCACGCCCACCTCTGACGCGTCAACCTCGACAACGAACTGTCTAGAGACGTCAGGTGTAACAAGGATAGGAGCGGATGTAAAACGATTCTTGAGGAGATCAAAAGCTCCCTGGGCGGAAACGGACCACTTAAAGCACGTCTTGACAGAAGTAAGGGCTGTGAGAGGAGCTGCCACCTGACCGAAATTACGGATGAAACGACGATAGAAGTTCGCGAAGCCGAGAAAGCGCTGCAGCTCGACGCGTGACTTAGGGACGGGCCAATCAATGACAGCTTGGACCTTAGCGGGATCCATCTTAATGCCTTCAGCGGAAATAACAGAACCGAGAAATGTGACGGAGGAGGCATGAAAAGTGCACTTCTCAGCCTTCACAAAAAGACAATTCTCTAAAAGGCGCTGGAGGACACGTCGAACGTGCTGAACATGAATCTGGAGTGACGGTGAAAAAATCAGGATATCGTCAAGGTAAACGAAAACAAAGATGTTCAGCATGTCTCTCAGGACATCATTGACTAATGCCTGAAAGACAGCTGGAGCGTTAGCGAGGCCGAAAGGAAGAACCCGGTATTCAAAGTGCCCTAACGGAGTGTTAAACGCCGTCTTCCACTCGTCCCCCTCCCTGATGCGCACGAGATGGTAAGCGTTACGAAGGTCCAACTTAGTGAAAAACCTGGCTCCCTGCAGGATCTCGAAGGCTGAAGACATAAGAGGAAGCGGATAACGATTCTTCACTGTTATGTCATTCAGCCCTCGATAATCTATGCAGGGGCGCAGAGACCCGTCCTTCTTCTTGACAAAAAAAAACCCCGCTCCGGCGGGAGAGGAGGAGGGGACTATGGTACCGGCGTCAAGAGCTACAGACAAATAATCTTCGAGAGCCTTACGTTCGGGAGCCGACAGAGAGTATAGTCTACCCCGGGGGGGGGTGGTTCCCGGAAGGAGATCAATACTACAATCATACGACCGGTGTGGAGGAAGAGAGGTGGCCCTGGACCGACTGAACACCGTGCGCAGATCGTGATATTCCTCCGGCACCCCTGTCAAATCACCAGGCTCCTCCTGTGAAGAAGAGACAGAGGAAACAGGAGGGATAGCAGACATTAAACATTTCACATGACAAGAGACGTTCCAGGAGAGGATAGAATTACTAGACCAATTAATGGAAGGATTATGACAAACTAGCCAGGGATGGCCCAAAACAACAGGTGTAAAAGGTGAACGAAAAATTAAAAAAGAAATGGTTTCACTATGATTACCAGAAACAGTGAGGGTTAAAGGTAGCGTCTCACGCTGAATCCTGGGGAGAGGACTACCATCCAGGGCGAACAAGGCCGTGGGCTCCTTTAACTGTCTGAGAGGAATGTCATGTTCCCGAGCCCAGGTCTCGTCCATAAAACAGCCCTCCGCCCCAGAGTCTATTAAGGCACTGCAGGAAGCTGACGAACCGGTCCAGCGTAGATGGACCGACAAGGTAGTGCAGGATCTTGAAGGAGAGACAGGAGTAGTAGCGCTCACCAGTAGCCCTCCGCTTACTGACGAGCTCTGGCCTTTTACTGGACATGAAGTGACAAAATGACCAGCGGAACCGCAATAGAGACAGAGGCGGTTGGTGATTCTCCGTTCCCTCTCCTTAGTCGAGATGCGGATACCTCCCAGCTGCATGGGCTCAGCACCCGAGCCGGCAGAGGAAGATGGTAGTGATGCGGAGAGGGGGGCGACGGAGAGCGCAAGCTCCTTTCCACGAGCTCGGTGACGAAGATCAACCCGTCGCTCAATGCGAATAGCGAGTTCAATCAAGGAATCCACGCTGGAAGGAACCTCCCGGGAGAGAATCTCATCCTTTACCTCTGCGCGGAAACCCTCCAGAAGACGAGCGAGCAAGGCCGGCTCGTTCCAGCCACTGGAGACAGCAAGAGTGCGAAACTCAATAGAGTAGTCTGTTATGGATCGATTGCCTTGACATAGGGAAGACAGGGCCCTGGAAGCCTCCTCCCCAAAAACAGATCGATCAAAAACCCGTATCATCTCCTCCTTAAAGTCTTGATACTGGTTAGTACACTCAGCCCTTGCCTCCCAGATTGCCGTGCCCCACTCACGAGCCCGTCCAATAAGGAGAGATATGACGTAGGCGACACGAGCAGTGCTCCTGGAGTAAGTGTTGGGCTGGAGAGAAAACACAATATCACACTGGGTGAGGAACGAGCGGCATTCAGTGGGCTCCCCAGAGTAACACGGCGGGTTATTGATTCTGGGCTCCGGAGATTCGAAAGCCCTGGAAGTGGCCGGTGGATCGAGGCGGAGATGGTGAACCTGTTCTGTGAGGTTGGAGACTTGGGTGGCCAGGGTCTCAACGGCATGTCGAGCAGCAGACACTTCCTGCTCGTGTCTGCCTAGCATCGCTCCCTGGATCCCGACGGCTGAGTGGAGAGGATCCGAAGTCGCTGGGTCCATTCTTGGTCGGATTCTTCTGTTATGGTGAGTGAATGAGGACCCAAAAGCGAACTAACTTAAACAGAGTTTCTTTAATAACCAAACATAGGTAGGCTCAGATAGACCGGCAGATTCCGACAGGACAGGACAAGGTTACAGCAAACATGACGATAGTCTGGCTCAGGCATGAAACACAACAAACAAGAATCCGACAAGGACAGGAACAGAAACAGAGAGAGATATAGGGACCTAATCAGAGGGAAAAAGGGAACAGGTGGGAAACGGGGTGAATGGGTAGTTAGAGGAGACAAGGAACAGCTGGGGGAAAGCGGGGGAGAAAAGGTAACCTAACAACGACCAGCAGAGGGAGACAGGGTGAAGGGAAAGGACAGAGACAAGACACAACATGACAGTACATGACACTACCCAGACCCATACAAGTGCATCCATGCAGCTGGCCTCCAGGTTGGCTGTCATAGCATAGCAGACCATAAGGCTTGTAGGGACACCACTAATAAGGTGTTTTTTTGGAATAGAAAGTTATTGGAACTTACTCTAAAAACCTCAAAGGCTGTTTGGATCAACAGACTGTTGCACACATGATGCTGCTGGGCTTAGATATGGTGTAGATGGTGTATGATGTGTGATTGGAAACATTGGTTTACACACCTGTTGTTGACTTGTGGTTGAAGTCTGGTTAAAATATGCATATATTTTGTGAATCCAACAGAAAATAATCTCTATATATTGATCAGTATGTTGAAAGAAAATATTTAATTGATGTAATGTATTTTTGCCTGGTGGGAGGTTTGTTCATTATGAAAGATCAATATAACAATGTGTTCCTATTTAATACATGTATAGTTACAGTATCCACTGTGATAGGACTGTGAACAAGATCTATGCAGGTCTTTGTCACACATCCAGAAGCCAGCTGAGGAGAAACCGTTTGTTTTCTGTTTTTATCACATTGGCTCTAAAGAGCTTTTCAAAGTCTTTGAAAGGGACAAGTCCATACAGGAGTCTTTCATCTAGTTTTATTTACCTTCACAGGAGTCTCTATTGTACAGAGGGAGGGAATCAGGTACAGAGCACCCTGACAGTAAGGCTGGGTATTACTCTGTATGACAGTTATGTCATCACATAAGCTACACAGCGTTTGGGAAACGCCTGCTCTACTAATCCAAAACACTGTGGTGAAAGGGGTTCAGAATGTCAAAGTGTGTGTGTGTGTGTGTGTGTACATGTGTATAGAGTGTGTGTACATGTGTAGCGTGTGTGTGTTTGTGTGAGAGAGAGAAAGAGTGTGAGAGAGAGAGAGAGAGAGAGAGAGAGAGAGAGTAAAATGAGTGAGAAGGAGAAAGAGGTAGAAAGAGGGAGAGAGAGCTCTGATTAGCTCAGTATACAGTTTCCTGCCTTGGAGCTCGCTTGAGGGATTAACCAAGACTTGTGGCTGCAAAGCTGACAGCCCCGTAAAGGTGTGTGTGTGTGCATGTCCGCGCGTGCCTGTGGAGTGTGAGTGCATATGTGCACACGCATGAGGAAATGTGTGTGTGGGGGGGGGGGGGGGAAGATGCCCTTTAATCTTTGTCTGTATTCCATATTCACGTGCACAACTGTCTCTGCAGTATCATACACACACACACACACACACACACACACTGAGGTGTTGTCTAAATGCTTTTGGGAGAGTCCCTGTGGCTTTCTTTCATTCAAGCCTCATAGTCTTAACCTCTACTGCCATGACGTCAACATGAAACCACAACCCCCTTGCTTTATGTGTTACTGTCACCATGCATTTCCACCCAGCTCTCTCTTCCATTGAACGATTCACGTACCGGAAAGGGAAGACTGGATCCTGGGCTGGGTGGCTTGACCACACCAGAATCACTCTCCAGCTGGATTTTCTCCTTAACACTTAAAGCCTATCCACAACACTATATCAATCCACAATACCACGTGGCTGTGGAAACAGAAATAGAGAGAGCATGAGAGAGAGGAGAACAAAAACAGCAGCCGTTAGTTGGTTTTCTGGAGTCAGTAATTATTGATTGGTCAAGAATGCGCCTTTTGAAATTCCCCTGTCACCAAAGGAATGGTGGCATGCCACCCTGACATCACCTGAGATCTCACAGAGGCACAATAGGTGCGACACTGCCCTCTTGATTGATTGATTGACTTATTTTATTTGTCAGTTATATATATATATATATATATGCATATATACGTAGTACATAGCTGTCCTCTTAGACCATGTGTCCTCTTAAATTATGGTGTCCTCTTAGACCATGGTGTCCTCTTAGACCATGTGTCCTCTTAAATGATGGTGTCCTCTTAGACCATGGTGTCCTCTTAAATTATGGTGTCCTCTTAGACCATGGTGTCCTCTTAAATTATGGTGTCCTCTTAGACCATGGTGTCCTCTTAGACCATGTGTCCTCTTAGACCATGGTGTCCTCTTAAACCATGTGTCCTCTTAGACCATGGTGTCCTCTTAGACCATGGTGTCCTCTTAAATTATGGTGTCCTCTTAGACCATGGTGTCCTCTTAGACCTTGGTGTCCTCTTAGACCATGGTGTCCTCTTAGACCATTGTGTCCTCTTAGACCATGGTGTCCTCTTAAATTATGGTGTCCTCTTAGACCATGGTGTCCTCTTAAATTATGGTGTCCTTTTAGACCATGGTGTCCTCTTAGACCATGTGTCCTCTTAGACCATGGTGTCCTCTTAAACCATGTGTCCTCTTAGACCATGGTGTCCTCTTAGACCATGGTGTCCTCTTAGACCATGGTGTCCTCTTAGACCTTGGTGTCCTCTTAGACCATGGTGTCCTCTTCGACCATGGTGTCCTCTTCTACCATGAAGCACATCATGTCCACTGCCTCACTGTTGAGTCACGTCCAGTAGAACACATATCACATGGCTTGTGAGAACACGCACACCCCAGACAGAGCATTGGCTGGTGATGATATCTTCAACCGGAGGGGACAGGAGTGTACCTAGATATGTGCATGTCTGATGTCTTCCTTCAGTGAGTGAGGGGGAGAGCCATTGTGGATGGCCAATGCTCCTGATGGGACACTGAGTGTTAGGTTAAGAATGTCTTTCCTCTGTAACAAGACACAGTTATGAGAGTGGAACTTCAAGGGGGGTGAGGGGGTTTCCTTCAAAAGTCACTCCCTTAGGGAAGTATGGGTACCTCTACCTCAGTCTTGGCATATTCACTCTTAGGGAACTCTGGGTACCTCTACCTCAGTCTTGTGTAGAGGAGAGGGTTGGAGTTGGGCGTCTGTGTTCCCCCAGTGGATGGAGGGGGTTTGGTCTCTCTCTCTCTCTCTCTCTCTCTCTCTCTCTCTCTCTCTCTCTCAACCTCATTCGCATAATCCGTTTCTACAGTTGATAGGTTGTTTGTCACAGATTGCTGTAACAAAATGATTTACAACTGAGTCAAGTTTAAAACCCCCCAGCCTGAAAGCAAAGTAAAGATGCTGTAACAGTTCCAACATCCAGTACATTTGAAAGAGCCGCTGCACTGTGGCTGAACCTGCGCTCCTCTAAAATGTATGGGGGTGGAGAGAGGAGCAGAAGACCAGTTTCTCATTGACGTAACAGTTGGATTAATAAAAAGTTGTATTGTTGAATTGAAGTAACGTTTATCCATAGAGCAGTGGTTCCCCAACTTTATTAAACCACAAGCATAAAGCACAGAATATGAGGATTTTACAGCATTTCATTTCACCATCCATATTTAGAGCGGACTAATCTAACCCTCTCTCATGTCTTTGATGAATATGGACCACACAACACGCATTCCTAACCAAGTCTTAATACCTGTCAGTCTGGTCCACAGTACACTCACGGTACACTCCGTACATGGCTACAAAGACATTGAACCCAGTGGAAAGAAGCTGACGAATAGACAGAATAAATAAATGTCAGTTGAATGATTTGGAGGATTAGGAGGTATTTGCCTCCTTGGCACGCCATTCAAAGAGCAACATGTGAAGACAGATGTGTGAATATTAAAACTGAACTGGCCAATTTTAGATACTAAATCAACGTTTTTTCAATAGTGAAATATTAATCATGCTTGAATGTATTATTTTTGTTATTTCAAAAAGTGATAGTCCGGATCTGGTGAAGTTGATGGTCTTGGCGTTGTTCATATACAGTATAAAGTAATGTCAATGAATCACTCAACATCTCTTTCATGTCAGGATATTATATGCTCTTAGAAAAAATGGTTCCAAAGGGTTCTTCGGCTGTCTCCATAGGAGAACCCTTTTTGGTTCTGTGTGTGTGTGTGTGTGTGTGTGTGTGTGTGTGTGTGTGTGTGTGTGTGTGTGTGTGTGTGTGTGTGTGTGTGTGTGTGTGTGTGTGTGTGTGTGTGTGTGTGTGTGTGTGTGTGTGTGTGTGTGTGTGTGTGTGTGTGT
The DNA here is from genome assembly GCF_045791955.1 of Oncorhynchus clarkii lewisi. Classification (NCBI taxonomy): domain Eukaryota; kingdom Metazoa; phylum Chordata; class Actinopteri; order Salmoniformes; family Salmonidae; genus Oncorhynchus; species Oncorhynchus clarkii. The sequence goes on along the minus strand of NC_092158.1, from coordinate 1,398,368 downwards.
GTGTGTGTGTGTGTGTGTGAAGCAGGTTAGGGAGGTGTGTTCACACAGGAGGAGCTGAAGGGCAGAAAGCTGTAGAAATACGCAATTCCCCTCAATCAGGTGATGAGGGGGATCCAGATGTTAATAGAAATGAACCCACATGTTCACACGTGCACACACACACACACACACACCATGTCTCCTCCACGGTGTAAATTTGGAACAATCCCGTCTCTCCTCCTCTCTTCCTCCAACTCTGGTGTTTATCCACACTAAAGAAAGACAGCCCTTCTCCATATCTCCCATCTATTTCATCATGGTATAAATTCAGGGTGTCTTAGGAGATCCAGATCCCCTTTCTTCTCCTGAATTTAAGAGGACACATGGTCTAAGAGGACACCATGGTCTAAGAGGACACCATGGTCTAAGAGGACACCATGGTCTAAGAGGACACCATAATTTAAGTGGACACCATGGTCTAAGAGGACACCATGGTCTAAGAGGACACCATGGTCTAAGAGGACACCATGGTCTAAGAGGACACCATAATTTAAGTGGACACCATGGTCTAAGAGGACACCATGGTCTAAGAGGACACCATGGTCTAAGAGGACACCATGGTCTAAGAGGACACCATAATTTAAGTGGACACCATTGTCTTAGAGGACACCATGGCAATTACCCATAATTCAAATCATCCCCCAGCATATGAGGAGGGCTATGGAGCCATGTGGATGTGTGTGTTTGGATTTTACGTTTTAATCTGAACACAGCCTCAACACCATAAACACATTATAACCTGAACACAGCCTCAACACCATAAACACACTATAACCTGAACACAGCCTCAATACCATAAACACATTATAATCTGAACACAGCCTCAACACCATAAACACATTATAACCTGAACACAGCCTCAATACCATAAACATATTATAACCTGAACACATCCTCAATACCATAAACACATTATAACCTGAACACATCCTCAACACCATAAACACATTATAACCTGAACACAGCCTCAACACCATAAACACATTATAACCTGAACACAGCCTCAACACAATAAACACATTATAACCTGAACACAGCCTCAACACCATAAACACATTATAACCTGAACACAGCCTCAACACCATAAACACATTATAGCCTGAACACATCCTCAATACCATAAACACATTATAACCTGAACACAGCCTCAACACCATAAACACATTATAACCTGAACACAGCCTCAATACCATAAACACATTATAACCTGAACACAGCCTCAATACCATAAACACATTATAACCTGAACACAGCCTCAACACCAAATCAAATTTATTTATATAGCCCTTCGTACATCAGCTGATATCTCAAAGTGCTGTACAGAAACCCAGCCTAAAACCCCAAACAGCAAGCAATGCAGGTGTAGAAGCACGGTGGCTAGGAAAAACTCCCTAGAAAGGCCAAAACCTAGGAAGAAACCTAGACAGGAACCAGGCTATGTGGGGTGGCCAGTCCTCTTCTGGCTGTGCCGGGTGGAGATTATAACAAAACATGGTCAAGATGTTCAAATGTTCATAAATGACCAGCATGGTCGAATAATATTAAGGCAGAACAGTTGAAACTGGAGCAGCAGCACAGCCAGGTGGACTGGGGACAGCAAGGAGTCATCATGTCAGGTAGTCCTGGGGCATGGTCCTAGGGCTCAGGTCCTCCGAGAGAGAGAAACAGAGAAGGAGAGAATTAGAGAACGCACACCTAGATTCACACAGGACACCGAATAGGACAGGAGAAGTACTCCAGATATAACAAACTGACCCTAGCCCCCCGACACATAAACTACTACTGCAGCATAAATACTGGAGGCTGAGACAGGAGGGGTCAGAAGACACTGTGGCCCACTCCGAGGACACCCCCGGACAGGGCCAAACAGGAAGGATATAACACCATAAACACATTATAACCTGAACACAGCCTCAACACCATAAACACATTATAACCTGAACACAGCCTCAACACCATAAACACATTATAACCTGAACACAGCCTCTCTTCATATAGTGTTGCTATGCGTTTCCTTTCTTATTCTGTTGCTTTGGTCTACTGTACCATAATGTTTGATGATAAAAGCAGACAAAGGTAAACAATCAGAGACATAATTAACCTTCTCTCTCTCTCTCTCTTTCCCCCCCAGTCCTCCCTCCGTCCCTCTACAAAAAGGAAACTTGTCCCTGATCCAAGAGACACCCAGTACAATACCAGCAGCGTGGTTGGTTGGTGTATAGTGTAATATTCACTTTGAGGCTCTCAGAGCCAGCCGGTTCTGTCTGGCGGTTCCATCTCCAAAGACAACGATGACAGCCCAGATAAGAGGTTGTTTTTCCAAACACCTGCTATTCATCCAACATCCAACTGACCCTTAGAGCAGGGAGGTTACAGGAATGTCAGCTTTACGCCTGGTACAGTAGATGGTGTGATAAAGTCTGCTATAAAGGAGGTTAGGCCATTTGAAGACCTATATCATTTCTCAGATGTTTCACGTTGTTTATGTTCTCAGTAGAGACCCACATAGAGACCCTCTTGCTCGGCAGTTCACGTAGAGTACCTCACATTTTACTGTACTTGTCGTCCAATTCCACAACATACCCTCTCACTATAAATGAACTGACCAAAATGAACTAAGTAAGAGAGGCTAGTAAGAGAAAGACTGAGTTAGCTTTAAATCATATTGTTACAATGTCGGTTTCTCACAAGTTCTAGCACACCAAAGGCCTTTACTGTACAATGTTGCAATGTTTATAGTCTGTATGTTGTGACAGACATGCTGCCAATAGATACCGTTCATCTTATGCAGTCTGTAAACTACACATCAGGTTACGTTGCACTTCACCTCTATCTGAGAGGCAGAGACCTAATAACCTCATTATTTCCCAGGTTCTCCTCTACACTTGAATCGCCATCTATAACACATGTTCACCTGACAGAGTGGAATTAGAACAATGGCCAGCCTGGAGCAGTGTCACGGGACCCGGATGTTCTGAACGTTCCCTTTGATCCTCAGTAGAAAATCACATTCCCATTCCATTTATAAAACACTGTTTATGCTTTCATTCATCACGTAGGGACTGGGAGAGAGACAGATGTTTGGCTAGGCTATGTATGCCCCTCGGAACCTGGATTCAAATACTATTTGAAACCTTTTCAAATACTTTGAGCAATTGCTTTAGCCAGTATGGAATGCCAGGTTGGTGGGGTTTGGACTTCTGGGACTATTCTATTGGTTCCATTGCAACAGGCAAGCTCAATTAAGAGCTTGATCAAGTATTTGAAAGGTTAGCAAAGAGGATTTGAAACCAGGTCTGGCATGCCCCTGAGAAACACATGGATGGCAGCCTCCTTATGTAGGACCAGGCAGCCGTCCTATAGCACCATGTGTAAGATGGTGAGGTGGTGGTGGTAACACACATCTTGTAGATATTATTCCATGATGAAAGGATGGTTGTGTATTAGTGTTAAGGACAGGAAACAGCCTGCAGTACGTGCAGGGGCCTTCGACATCTGACCAAGGCCTCTGTGGTGTGCAAAGCAAACCACCAAACCAGTGTAATTGCTGATGGATGCCTTGAGTATGTGTTCACCTTGATGAGGCTGTATAAAGGCCTATATACTGTATGTAACATACTACTGCCACTGGTCACTGTAATAGGCCTATATATGTACAGTACAACTGCCACTGGTCACAGGAAATGGTTCTTTACCGTGTGGTTCCAAATAAAAACAGGTGCCTCTATGAAAAACATCTACCGACAAGTGGCTGTGGTATCATCAGATCAAGATGTGCTATGAATGAGTCAGTGGATATGTGTGTGTGTGATCTGAGGAGTGTTTAGACTTGATGCTGGGGGGAGGTAGTAGTGCTTTAATCTGATTAAGGCTTTCCTGTCCTTTATTATCAGAATGGGGCCCCAAAGGTCAGGGGTGGAAAAGCCCCAAAGGTCAGGGGAGGAAAAGCCCCAAAGCTCAGGGGAGGAAAAGCCCCAAAGGTCAGGAGAAGAAAAGCCCCAAAGGTCAGGAGTCGAAAAGCCCCAAAGGTCAGGGGAAGAAAACAAGAGTTAGAGCCTCACTCTGTCCCACCATATTCTATCTGAAGGTTACTACTTCCTCCTTGCTGTGAGGCTTCCTCTGAGGCTTCCTCTGGACATACAGCTGTGATGTTCCTCGCAGCTCGTACCCCTGTCTGCTTCTAATGGGCACTCACTATGCCATCTGCATCCTCTGGTACGCCCATTACAGCTCTGTTTTCAGACAATATAGTCTCCAGATTACTACCTCAGATTACTACAGAGACAGTACACAGCACAGCTTCCCAACAGGTTTACAGAGACAGCACAGGTTTCCAAGCAGCCATCTCTATGAGAGGGCATGACATGAGGAAAGTAATACCCTACCACATTAATTAGAGACTGGGGGTGAGGGCTGCTTCCTAAATTATTGTCACGACTTCCGCCGAAGTTGGTCCCTCTCCTTGTTCGGGCGGCGTTCGGCGGTCGACGTCACCGGCTTTCTTGTCGCTACCGATCCATGTTTCATTTTCGTTTGGTTTTGTCTTCATTATACACACCTGATTTCTATTACATTAATTATGTTCCTTATTTAACCCTCTGGCTTCCCTCTCTGTTTTGTGCGTTATTGTTGTCATGTGGGTTCGTGTTCTTGTGCTTTGGATTTTTGTGTTTTCCATGTTGGAATATTCTTCTTCTTTTTTGAGTAAACTGTCGGACGAGACTCATCTCTGTGTCCCGCGCCTGACTCTACCTTTCACCATTCACCAACACCCTCACAATTATACCCTTTTCCCTATTTAGTGCACTACTTTTGACCAAAGCCCTATCTTTGAACAGAGCCCTAGGGGCCCTGGATGGTCGAAAGTGATGTACTATATAGGGAATAGGATGCCATTTGGGACTCAGGCAAGGTCAATGCTGCCGGTCATCAGGCTTGTATCAGAGGAAGAGGAACATGTCATTAATTAACCAGTAAGGGGATTAGACACGGTTTCAGCAGAGCCCCATCTGTTTCCTCCATTATGATATCAATGTCTACAAATGGCTGAACTTGGCTTGGAGATACAAGTACACAAATACACTACCCTCCAGTGGTGGAAAAAGTCCCATTGTCAGACTTGAGTAAAAGTAAAGATACCTTAATAGAAAATGACTGAAGCAAAAGTGAAAGTCACCCAGTAAAATAGTACTTGAGTAAAAGTCTAAAAGTTTTCGGATTTAAATATACTCAGAAGTGAATATAATTTCTAAAATGTACTTTAGTATCAAAAGTAAAAGTATAAATCATTTAAAATTCCTTATATAAAGCAAACCAGATGGCACCCTTTTCTAGTTTTTTAATCATTCAAGGATAGCAAGGGGGCACACTTCATCACTCAGGCATCATTTACAAATGAAGTGTGTGTGTTTAGTGAGTCTGCCAGATCAGAGGCAGTAGGGATGACCAGGGATGCTCTCTTGATACGTATGTGAATTGAACCATTTTAATGTCTTGCTAAGCATTCAAAATGTAACGACGACTTTTGGGAGTAAAGGAAAAAGTCAAAGTAAATCATTTTCATTAAGAATGTAGTGAAGTAAAAGTACAAGTTGTCAAAAATATAAATAGTCAAGTAAAATACAAATACACAAAAAAAACGACTTATGTAGTACTTTAAAGTATTTGTACTTAAGTACACCACTGGTAGTACCTATGGTGTTAAAGTTTATGGTGTAGGTATATATATAAACAAGTATTTGCAATAAATGAATGTGAACCCTCAGAGGACATGCCTGAAACTCAATATGCTATCAAATCAAATCAAAGTTGATTTATTTCACTTGACCATTTGTGATTGACCACAACTCTCTCTTGACTAAAGATCCTAGAGATCAAACCAACACATTATTCCAATGGTATTTATTGTAATGTTGACAAACAAACAACACCAGTCAAATTGAGGAATTAGTTGACAACCTGCTTCAAAAGCACTAGGAAAATGCATGTTTGCATTCCCTGTCCCCTAATCCCATACCTTACACTGCCACCTTTGAACTCTCCCTCTCTGATCCTCTGTCCTTTGAAATGAGCTACTCCACACCTGCTCCACAGAAATATAAAAAATGAGAGACCTTGAACGTGCCCCCAATCCTTCCTTTGTTTGGGATTCCTCTGGAGCAGTGGCTGTAGGTGTTTAACACACATCTGCTCAGCAGTGTTGTTTAGGGTTTGGTACTGTACTGTACTAATCTACCATGCTGGTGTTGGTACTGTACTATACTATACTGTACTACTCTACTATCCTAGTGTTGGTACTATGTTGTACTGTACTATACTGTACTACTTTACAGTGCTGGTGTTGGTATTGTACTATACTGTACTACTCTACCATGCTGGTGTTGGTACTGTACAATACTGTACTACTCTACCATGTTGGTGTTGGTACTGTACTGTACTGTACTGTACTACTCTACCATGCTGGTGTTGGTACTGTACTGTACTGTACTACTCTACCATGCTGGTGTTGGTACTATACTGTACTGTACTACTCTACCATGCTGGTGTTGGTACTGTAATATACTGTACTACTCTACCATGCTGGTGGTGGTACTCTACTGTACTGTACTACTCTACCATGCTGTTGTTGGTACTATACTGTACTGTACTACTCTACCATGCTGTTGTTGGTACTATACTGTACTGTACTACTCTACCATGCTGGTGTTGGTACTATACTGTACTACTCTACCATGCTGGTGTTGGTACTGTACTGTACTACTCTACCATGCTGGTGTTGGTACTGTAATATACTGTACTACTCTACCATGCTGGTGTTGGTACTATACTGTACTACTCTACCATGCTGGTGTTGGTACTGTACTGTACTACTCTACCATGCTGGTGTTGGAACTATACTGTACTGTACTACTGTATGTGTATGTGTATGTGATAGATGGATAGAGAGGTGTGACGTTGTAGCTACTGTATGTGATAGATGGATAGAGAGGTGTGACGTTGTAGCTACTGTATGTGATAGATGGATAGAGAGGTGTGACGTTGTAGCTACTGTATGTGATAGATGGATAGAGAGGTGTGACGTTGTAGCTACTGTATGTGATAGATGGATAGAGAGGTGTGACGTTGTAGCTACTGTATGTGATAGATGGATAGAGAGGTGTGACGTTGTAGCTACTGTATGTGATAGATGGATAGAGAGGTGTGACGCTGTAGCTACTGTATGTGATAGATGGATAGAGAGGTGTGACGTTGTAGCTACTGTATGTGATAGATGGATAGAGAGGTGTGACGTTGTAGCTACTGTATGTGATAGATGGATAGAGAGGTGTGACGTTGTAGCTACTGTATGTGATAGATGGATAGAGAGGTGTGACGTTGTAGCTACTGTATGTGATAGATGGATAGAGAGGTGTGACGTTGTAGCTACTGTATGTGATAGATGGATAGAGAGGTGTGACGTTGTAGCTACTGTATGTGATAGATGGATAGAGAGGTGTGGTGGTGAGGTTTCATCAGAGAATCTTTCTAACAAAAGGGCTGCATGGCTGCATAACCTCATTAGTTGCCGGATGATTTGTAGAATTAATGACAAACATGATAAAACAGAAGCATAGAAATAATGATACGACACAAAAGCATAGAAATAATGACACAAACGCGTATTGAAGTGGCTAGTGGCTTGACTCATCTCTAATACCATCTCCATGTCAGATACATTGTGGTCACATGACCTTTGATTGATTGAGGTTACAATAAACACCAAAATACCTCCTCTCATGTACAAATCTTCCATCAGCCAAACGCTTAACCTACTGTAGGTTACAAAGAAAGCATGGATCTCGATCTACAAGGGAGGAATATTATCACAGTGGGCAGCACCATCAACAGGTGAAAAGCTGTAACTGCACTCTTCATGGAAGGTGGAAGGTTTGAGATAGTTACAGTATGCAGAGCTGGTGAGAGCTAGCCTGCCTGTCCTCCTGACCACTATATTCTGTCCAGTCGCGGTCAGAAAGCTTTTTCCATCCACTTAGTTATTGAAATGTTTAGATGACTAGAGTACTACAGTTAATATTTTATTACAGTCTATCTCAATGGAAGCATTTTTTGTTGATTTTCATAACAAGAATCCACAAGAAACAGAACTTTGTGGGCTTTTGCAAAACAGTAAATCCGTTTTCAAGGTGAAGTTGCCTTCTCAAAACATAAGTAAATTCATCAAAAGAACATGACTGCCTGCAAGAACATTAACACAACCATACTTATCTCTCGAGTCCAAGCAGACAAAACAGGAAGTTAAAAGTATTTTAAAAATCCCAGTAGATCAACACATTTATTTATATTTCTGTTTTTTGGTCACTAAATCCTGATGATTAAAATTGGAAGCACAACTATCTAAAGGTGTGGAATGATGGGCAAATACTATTTCACCAAACAATTTCACACACAGGAAATCAAATATAATTCCTGGTAAAAACATTTTAAAAAAATAAGCACATTGTGTGCAGGACTCATTCATCGGTATCATCACAATCCAATTCCATGTATTCAATTCAAAAGTTGGTTCGCTGATAGTTTAAAAAAAACTTTCCATAGCTGCACAGAAACACAATTCACAATAGGTCATGGAAAAGTGAATACAATGGAGAAACACAACTGATGTGAACATATAAGTCTAAATCCACACCAAAGCAAAGCTCTATACTGGAAGGTCACAATGTGGGAGATGAAAAGGAACCCAACTTAATTGTTTGCGTCTCTGCATGTCCGCAATACTGCAAAAAATAAAATCATAACAATTAGACAGTCCCCATTGTCTAGATCTTCCCATATATTGTACATAGTATGACACTGATGGGATGATTTAGAATTTTGCCCAGTAGTATTTACTGATTGCCGGGAAATTTCACACATTTCTCTTCTGATGAAAACCGTGTGTTAATAGTCCATGAACGGGTACTAAGGCAAGAAAATGATCAGACGGTCTGTAAATGTACACTGAACAATAATGTGAACGCAACATGTAAAGTGTTGGTCCCATGTTTCATGAGCTGAAATAAAAGATTCCAGAAGTGTTCCATACGCACAAGGTTATTTCTCTCAAATGTTGAGCACATGTTTTTTTACAACCCTGTTAGTGAGCATTTCTCCTTTGCCAAGATAATCCATCCACCTGACAGGTGTGACACATGTAGAAGCTGATTAAACATCATTACTTTGATTAAACATCATTACACAGGTGCACCTTGTGCTGTGAACAATAAAAGGCCACTCTAAAATTACATTTTTTGTCATACAACACAATGCCACAAATGTTAAAGTTTTGAGGGATCGTGCAATTGCCATGCTGACTGCAGGAATGTCCACCAGAGCTTTGCCAGAGAATTTCATGTTAATTTCTTTACCATCAAATCAAATGTTATTTGTCACATGCGCCGAATACAACAGGTGTAGATCTTACCGTGAAATGCTAACTTACAAGCCCTTAACCAACAATGCAGTTCAAGAAATAGAGTTAAGAAAATATTTGCTACATAAACTAACGGAAAAAATGTAATAAAAGTAACAATAAAATAACAATAACGAGGCTATATACAGGGGGTACCGGTACCAAGTCAATGTGCGGGGGTACAGGTAGGGGTAAAGTGACTATGCATAGATAACAAACAGTAGCAGCAGTGTAAAAACAAAAGGGGGAAGTCAATGTAAACAGTCCGGGTGACCATTTGATTAATTGTTCAGCAGTCTTATGGCTTGGGGGTAGAAGCTGTTAATTAAGGAGCCTTTTGGACCTAGACTTGGTGCTCCGGTACCGCTTGCCGTGCGGTAGCAGAGAGAACAGTCTATGACTTGGGTGACTGGAGTCTTTGACAATTTTTTGGGCCTTCCTCAGACACTGTCTAGCATATAGGTCTTGGATGGCAGGAAGCTTTGTCCCAGTGATGTACTGGGCGTACGCACTACCCCCTGTAGCGCCTTATGGTCGGAGGCCGAGCAGTTGCCATACCAGGATGTGATAGAACCGCTCTCGATGGTGTAGCTGTATAACTTTTTGAGGATCTGGGACCCATGACAAATCTTTTCAGTTTCCTGAGGGGGAAAGGTTTTGTTGTGCCCTCTTCAGGACTGTGTTGATGTGTTTGGACCATGTTAGTTTGTTGGTGAGGTGGACACCAAGGAACTTGAAACTCTCGACCTGCTCCACTACAGCCCCTTCGATGTGAATGGTGGCGTGTTCGGCCCTCCTTTTCCTGTAGTCCAGAATCATCTCCTTTGTCTTGCTCACATTGAGGGAGAGTTTGACCAACAGATACAAATCTGTATTCACAGTCATTTAAAATTCATAGATTAGGGCCTAATGAATGCATTTCAATTGACTGATTTCCTCATATGAACTGTAACTCAGAAACATCTTAGAAATTGTTGCATGTTGCGTTTATATTTTTGTTCAGTATAGTTGAGCATTTCATTATTGCTGTTCTGGGATAGATAGGCCTACGTTTCAACACAGATCCAATTAAGAAAAACAATATATTGTTGGCCTATTACATATTATTATTAGTAGTATTAATTTAACAATTGCTGCACGGCCTTCCATTTGTGTAAAAGTGGAGAATCTGGAAATGTATACATTTTGCAGGAAGTCTATACATTTACTAATGTGGTCAATATGAAGACCTCCAGATAAATGTAGATTAGAAAGAGACTTTAAACAGTGATAAGCTTCAAGAGACTATTTACCGTAAGCAGATTGGCTCCACTAGCACACTGCTGCACATAATCACATCAAAGTTTAGACCTTACAGTGAAATGCTTACTTACAGGCTCTAACCAATGGTGCGGGGGAAAAAAGGTATGTGTGTGTGTGTGTGTGTGTGTGTGTAGGTAAGTAAAGAAATAAAACAACAGTAAAAATACATTTGAAAAAAGAGTAGCAAGGCTATATACAGACACCTGTTAGTCAGGATTGTTGAGATAGTATGTACATGAAGGTATCGTTAAAGTGACTATGCATATATGATGAACAGATAGTAGCAGAAGCGTAAAAAGAGGGGTTGGCGGGTGGTGGGACACAATGCAGATAGCCCGGTTAGCCAATGTGCGGGAGCACTGGTTGGTCGGGCCATTTAGGTAGTATGTACATGAATGTATAGTTAAAGTGACTATGCATATAAGATAAACAGAGAGTAGCAGCAGCGTAAAAGAGGGGTTGGGGGGGGAACACAATGCAAATAGTCCGGGTAACTATGTGGTTACCTGTTCACAAGTCTTATGGCTTGGGGGTAAAAACTGTTGAGAAGCCTTTTTGTCCTAAAAGTAGAGAGAACAGTCTATGACAGGGGTGGCTGGGGTCTGTGACAATTTCTAGGGCCTTCCACTTACACCGCCTGGTGTAGAGGTCCTGAATGGCAGTCAGTTTTGCCCCAGTGATGTACTGGGCCGTACCCACTACCCTCTGAAGTGCCTTGCGGTCGGAGGCCGAGCAATTGCCGTACCAGGCAGTGATGCAACCAGTCAGGATGCTCTCAATGGTGCAGCTGTAGAACCTTTTGAGGATCTCAGGACCCATGCCAAATCTTTTTAGTTTCCTGGGGGGGAATAGGCTTTGTCATGCCCTCTTCACGACTGTCTTGGTGTGTTTGGACCCATCTAGTTTGTTGTTGATGTGGACACCAAGGAATTTGAAGCTCTCAACCTGCTCCACTACAGCCCCGTTGATGAGAATGGGGACGTGCTCGGTGCTCCTTTTCCTGTAGTAAAGAATAATCTCCTTAGTCTTGGTTACGTTGAGGGATAGGTTGTTATTCTGGCACCACTCGGCCAGATCTCTGACCTCCTCCCTATAGGCTGTCTCGTCGTTGTCGGTGATCAGGCCTACCACTGTTGTGTCGTCAGCTAACTTGATGATGGTGTTGGAGTCGTGCCTGGCCATGCAGTCGTGGGTGAACAGGGAGTACAGGAGGGGACTGAGCATGCACCCCTGGGGAGCTCCAGTGTTGAGGATCAGCGTGGCAGATGTGTTGCTACCTATCCTCACCACCTGGGAGCGGCCTGTCAGGAAGTCCAGGATCCAGTTGCAGAGGGAGGTGTTTAGTTGGTGATGAGCTTTGAGGGTACTATGGTGTTGAACGCTGAGCTGTAGTCAATGAACAGCATTCTCACATAGATGTTCCTTTCGTCCAGGTGGGAAAGGGCAGTGTGAAGTGCAATAGAGATTGCAACATCTGTGGATCAACCAATAATGTTGTAAAGCAAAACATTATAATTATAAAATGAGATTATCAACATGAAATTCATGAAATTGTAGGCTACTCCAAAATATGATCGATAAGTGATGGAAGGTATACTTTTGATTCTTTCCCATTGGATACTGCTGTAAGAGTAAGCCTACAACATATGAAAACAGTCATAGAAATCATTAATGTCTTCAAGGATCTCCTTATACTCTGCAGTATCCCGGTCAAGGTGCATCTCTCTTTTCACCCATATTTTGAGGTCTTTTGCTTGACCATCGTTGATTATCCCCTTGTAGAGATATTCATCGACCAGGTCAGTGTAGCCATATCTGTAGTAGCTCCTTGTGCCTTCATCAGACATGTCAACTTTACCCTCGGTACGTAGTGCGGCGTCAACAAATCCTACAATAAGAGTGCAGATTTTCACATTCACAAGGGATTTTTACACGTTGAGAGAATGAATGTTAGTGATTCAAACACTAGTCCTTCTCAACTACATATTTTGCCTAGGCAGCCAATAGTGCACGGGCGCTAGATCTGCACTATCAATCATCTAGCTAGGCTTGATGTGCATATCCGGTAATACACTCATGTCTCCCGTAGACGGCTCGTATATAAGCCTCCTCCATTCAGGCTGCAAATGCATAGTTTACCTCGTTAATTAGCTTTAATGGTGAGAAGGCAGAAAATAACAGGGACAATATGCATACTGTCTTTATGAAACACCTTTTTCCACCACCATTTTCATATTTTCAGACAATTTAGGATGCTGCACACAGCGTTCAGCCAATTAAAGGAGTCCAACATCCTAAATGATCAGAAAATACAAAAATGCTGGTGGAAATGGTGTTTCATAAAGAAAGTATGCATTTTTTTCCCTGTTTCCACCCCCCGCCCACCTTCTCGCCACTAAAGTGAGGACAATTATGCCTTTACAGCCTGAATGGAGGATGCTTTATGTATGAGCTGGTCCATGGGGGACATGAATGCATTACCTGGGAATGCACATCAAGCCTAAATGACATGGCAGCAGGACATAGAGGTGCTGAGGGTGCTGTGCACCCACTGAAAAATCATAATAAAACAACAACTACACACAAAACAAATGTTCTCACAAAAGTAGTGCACTGAGCCTTTTTCTATGTCAAATCACAGCACCTTCACCCCAAGCATCTTCCCGCAGCTATGCTAAATGATAGTGCAGATCTAGCGCCGGGTGCGCTATTGGGTGCCTAGGCTACTACAAGTTCATAAAACAATCTAAAACATTGACGGAAAAACAAATACTGGATACCTTTGTAAGATTTATGTTTAACACTAAATATCCATATGATGAGGGGAAAATATACACTGCCGGTCCAAAGTTTTACAACACCTACTCATTGAAGGTTTTTCTTTATTTGTACTATTTTCTACATTGTAGAATAATAGTGAAGATATCAAAACTATGAAATAACACATATGGAATCATATAGTAACCAAAAAAGTGTTAAACAAATCAAAATGTATTTTAGATTTGAGATTATTCAAAGTAGCCACCCTTTGTCTTGATGACAGCTTTGCACACTGTTGGCATTCTCTCAACCAGCTTCACCTGGAATGCTTTTCCAACAGTCTTGAAGGAGTTCCCATATATGCTGAGGACTTGTTGGCTGCTTTTCTTTCACTCTGTGGTCCAACTCATCCCAAACCATCTCAATTTGTTTGAGGCCAGGTCATCTGACGCAGCACTTCATTATTCTCCTTCTTGGTAAAATAGCTCTTACACAGTCTAGAGGTGTGTTGGGTCATTGTCCTGTTGAAAAACAAAGGATAGTCCCACTAAGCCCAAACCAGATGGGATGGTGTATCGCTGCGGAATGCTCTGGTAGCCATGCTGGTTAAGTGTGTTCTAAATAAATTCTAAATTCTAAATCATAGACAGTATCACCAGCAAAGCACACCCACATCATCACGCCTCCTCCTCCATGCTTTACGGTGGGAAATACACATGCAGAGATCATCCGTTCCCCCACACCGTGTCTCACAAAGACACAGCGGTTGGAACCAAACATCTCCAATTTGGACGCTCTAATGTCCATTGCTCGTGTTTCTTGGCCCAAGCAAGTCTCCTTTTCTTACTGGTGTCTTTTAGTAGTGGTTTATTTGCAGCAGTTCAACCATGAAGGCCTGATTCACACAGTCTCCTCTGAAGAGTTGATATTCAGATATGTTGGTTACTTGAACTCTGTGATTCATTTATTTGGGCTGCAACCTCTGAGGCAGGTAACTCTAATGAAATTATCCTCTGCAGCAGAGGGAACTGGGTCTTCCATTTCTGTGGCGGTCCTCACGAGAGCCAATTTCATCATAGTGTTTGATGGTTTTTGCAACTGCACTTGAAGAAACTTTCAAAGTTCTTGAAATGTTCCTTATTGACTGACCTTCATGTCTTAAAGTAATAATGGACTGTCGTTTTTCTTTTCTTATTTGAGCTGTTCTTGCCATAATTTGGACTTGGTCTTTTGCCAAATAGGACTATCTTTCTGTATTCCACCCCTACCTTGTCACAGCCCAACTGATTGGCTCAAACGCATTAAGAAGGAAAGAAATTCAACAAATAATTTTTTAACAAGGCACACCTGTTAATTGAAATGCATTCCAGGTGACGACCTCATGAAGCTGGTTGAGAGAATGCCAAGAGTGTGCAAAGCTGTCATCAAGGCAAAGGGTGGCTATTTGAAGAAAAATATTGTTTAACACTTTTTTGGTTACTACATGATCCCATATGTGTTATTTCATAGTGTTGATGTCTTCACTATTATTCTACAATATAGAACATAGTAAAAAAGAAAGAAAAACCCTTGAAGGAGTAGGTTTTCTAAAACTTTTGACCGGTAGTGTATATACTGTATGTATATATATATTTTTACCAGCATCATGTCTGAGCATCTGGGAAGCTATAGGATGACCCATGATAAAAGCTTGCTCCAGCATTTTTACTGCACAATCATCTTTTCCGCTTAGCATTGTTTGTGTCAAAATCCACCTGTGAACAGGAGGGGTAAGCATTAAAGATAACACACAGAGCAGGGGAGCTGCACAGACAATGTCCAGAAACAACCTCTTACACTTACCCCCGTGGAATTTGTGGTTTTATGAATATATGGGATAGGTATAATAGGATTGTAAAGACAAATAATATGCCATTCAAAATCCTCAATGGAAACGGTTAAAAAAACAGTTACTTTCAGGAATTTTGTTAATTTATCATTTGTAACCAGAAAAGTCTGTCATTGTAAGGGTAAGAGGTTGTTTCTGTTTTTTTTTCCCCAATTTCCAATTAAGTTTATACTTGTTCAGTCCCACTCAAGCAGGGTTGGGGTCAATTCTGAATTGAGAATTGCTCTTTCATTTTAATTTAACTCTTGAATTAGGAAGCAGAATCTGAATTCATTTTGAATTAGATTTAAAGAATAATTTAATTCCATGAAATTCAATGAAATTCAAATTGATTATTCATTCTATCACCATAGAAATGTTTATTTTGACATCATGTACAACCTGGTCTCAGAGTCTATTGTATTATTCTGTACGTATCCATTTAATATGATAGGTTACGTTTCGCATGGTATGCCTTAAATTGTGGATGTCCATCACCCATTTCGTATGATATTGTACGAATTACAATTCATAATATATTACAAATTTGCAAAACGCACAACATGTTACAAAATGTACAATAATTCTAGCTAGCTAGCTAATGTTACGTTAGGCTAGGGTTTAGGCTTAGAAATGAAGGTTAGGGTTAAGGAGTTAGATTAAAGGGTTAGGGGAACGGGTTAGCTAAAATGGTTAAGGTTCGGGTTAGGGAAGAGTTAGTTAAAATGGTTAAGGTTAGGGTTAGGGGAAGGGGAAGGGTTAGCTAATATTCTAAGTAGTTGCAAAGTAGCTAAAAAGTAGTAAGTTGAAAAGTCGCTTATTAGCTAAAATACGAAACACCCACCCGTCCACCCCAACCAACCACTCTACTTTCATTTTTTGCCTTAAGTTACCATCTGTCTTATGTAACCATACCGAACGTAACATGTCATACTAAATTGTGTCCCGGATTTACATTCACTATGTTACGTCTAGACTATGAGACCAGGCTGTCATGTATGGTTACCAACACCATGTAGCATACATTTAATTTAAAAAATGCATTCTCCTAAAACAATTTTAAATAATTACAGTGGCCTGCAAATATTCTAAGATCATATTGTGGGTTGTCTATAATAATTAATAAATCCCTCAATATTTTTTAATATCAGATCATTTTTGGCAAGAATGCATTACATAAAACACAACAGTATGGAAGGGAACAATCTAACATCTCATATAATAAAACGAATATTTGGAATGGTATGTGTATTTATTGCATTAATAAGTGGCATATCCTTTGGATAAAACATTTGTTTCATGTCTCAGTTGATTTGGCTTGAATTGCTTTGAATGAAATTATACTTCCTGCAATTGAAATTCAATTCAAATGATGCTTCCTGAATTGACCCCAACCCTGCGCTCAAGGATGAATAACTATTTACAATCTTTAAGGGGAGGGAACTAGTACACATATCGGGGGAAAGCCTTGAGCATTTCTAAAGCATTCACCTGCATATTTTAGATTCTTTGCTGCTACCAGTGGTCAGAGCATCTCTGTGATCCTGGTAAAGAACCCTCATGGTTAACAGGTTCTGTCCAGTTGGGTCATTAACAAGGCTCATGATCATCTCATGAAGCCTTGGATTCACTTGTAGGAGACGATCCAGTCGTACATTGTTTAGGGCCTTCTTCAGAGAATCTTTAGGTGGAATATGGTCTGCCTCTGTAATGCCTTCATTCTCCTTATCACACCAAGATGGTCAAAATTTTTTGTCACATGAGGAGAGAAGAAGAATTAGTAGGTCAGGTTTACATCATTTGTTTAACCTCGTCACCAGTCTCGAATTGCTGGCGCGTAGAGCCTGGTAACAGTGTGGGACTATTTGGAATTCTGGGGGTGTGGATTTACTGAGTGAAATGCTAATCAATTAAAATTCTGAGTGAATCACACGATTATGAGGCGTGGCTCTAAATGGAGACGGGAATGGAGAGCGAGCCTGTGACAGTAGATGGGACTTAAAAAATAGAACAAAATCGGCGGGGAAAATGTATGTTAAATCACATTGACCGTATTATTTTTGAGAAGCCCAATTGAAAACTATTTCTAAGATGCGTACTTTCCGATTTTCTAAGCTCACTTTAAATCCCTCGTGGTGCTGGCGTTTGAAGTCCACGATGTAGGGGGGAGGTTCTAAGGGTTAGGCTAGAGCAGGGGTGTCAAAGTCAAATGGACGGAGGGCCAAATAAAAAAATCAGCTACAAGACGAGGGCCGGACTGTTCGAATGTTCATTGAAAAATTTTTAAATGACGCATATAGTCTAGTGAACCTAATTGAACCTACTGAAAACCTAACAAATATATTACAATATGATCAGATAAATAAAGCAATATTTTCTTATGGCTCTGTCAGTAATCTTTAATTTTCAACCGACACAAAAGACAAATTTCCTTTATATAAATATCCCCATAACATGAACATTAAATGAAAGAAACCGGTATTCAAGGCACCATCAGTAGACTATATTTTCTATTTTAGCAAAAGTGGGCTAAATTTACTTCAAAGAAAAAACAATAATAGCAATTTTCTATCATCCACTCAACTGAAATATTTTTAAAATATAATTGGATTGAAATACAAAAAAATAAAGTGCAAAAATCTATTAATCAAAAACAACACTTTGTTTAAGGAGAAGTAACATGCAGTGAAAACAAATATTAAATTTTAACTTTTAAACTTGAACTGAGTAAAAACTCTAAATATGTGATTGCACAGTAATGTTCACTTGTTTGAGGTTGAGGGTGATACTTGGTGGTGTCCCATCTTTTCCACAAGTTCATCAATGTTCGGGGTAAGGCTCTGAGCTGAAGAAATCCTCAGAATTGAGTGGAGGTGTTCAGCAGTAAGTCGACTTCTGTGTGATGTTTTGTTCAGGTTCATCAAAGAAAACAGTTGTTCACACAGGTATGTGCTGCCAAACATAGACAACGTTTGAGCAGCCTGGATGCGCAGCTGGGGCATTGTGCCGGGGAGGAAACGGGCGAACTCCGCAGCACCCACTGCCGCATATTTTGCCCTCAGTGCATCATTGCATTGGAGGTCAATCAACTCCATTTGGAGGTTTGGTGGTGAGCTTTCCACGTCAACAGCAAATGGGTTACCGAGCAGTTCCAACCTGCTTTTTTGTGCTTCAAAGTCAGCAAATCGGCGTCGAAAGTCAGCGGCAAGCATACCTATTTTATCAGCCAACTGTGTGCTCGGGAACGCACTGGTAGAGAGCTTCTCTTTCATGGTCTGGCAGCTGGGAAAGTGGCTCAAATTTTCTTTCCGCATCTGCGTCTCCCACAGAGTCAGTTTGGTTTTAAATGCCTTCACTGTACTGTACATATCAGAGATGACACGATCCCGACCCTGCAGCTGCAAGTTTATTGCATTCAGATGACTCGTAATGTCACACAGAAAAGCCATTTCACACAGAAACATTTCGTCTCGGAGTTGTGTTGTGTCTTTCCCTTTGCTGTCCAAGAACAGACAAATCTCCTCACGAAGCTCGAAACATCTTTGAAGCACCTTTCCCTGGCTTAGCCATCGCACCTCTGTGTGATAAGGCAAATCACCATGCTCCGTTTCTAACTCCGTCAGAAATGCCTTGAACTGGCGGTGATTCAAACCTTTGGCTCTGATAAAGTTAACTGTGCGCGTGATGATGCTCATTACATGCTCCATTTTCAAGGCTTTACCGCACAACGCTTCCTGGTGTATGATACAATGATAAGCTGTCAGCTCACCTGTCGCGTTTTCCTCTTGCATCTTTTCCCGTATCTTCGCCACCAGTCCGCTCCTGTGTCCACACATCGCAGGTGCTCCGTCGGTTGTCAAACCCACGAGTTTTTCCCAAGGCAGCTCCATCTCATTTACACATCTTGACACCTCTTCATACAAATCATGCCCCGTAGTTGTGCCATGCATAGGACGTAAAGCCAAAAACTCCTCTGTCACGCTTAGGTTGGAGTCCACTCCGCGGATGAAAATTGACAACTGGGCAATGTCAGAAATGTCGGTGCTCTCATCCACAGCCAAGGAATATGCAATAAAATCTTTTCCCTTTTTCACAAGCTGCTCTTTTAGATTGATGGACAACTGGTCTACTCTCTCGGCAATGGTGTTTCTGCTCAGACTCACATTTAAAAAGAGTTGCCTTTTTTCTGGGCAAACTTCGTCACAAACTTTAATCATGCAGTTTTTGATGAAATCCCCCTCCGTAAATGGCCGGGCTGATTTAGCGATCTCTTCTGCCAAAATAAAACTGGCCTTGACAGCAGCCTGGCCTTGTGATTTGGCTTTTTTGAACAGAGCCTGTCGAGATTTGAGGCCTCGTTTTAATTCCTCTGCCTTTTGTAGCCTTTGTTCCATGTCCATATTCTTGTTTTTGTCCGCGTGTTTCGTTTCATAATGTCGTCTCAGATTATACTCTTTCAGTACCGCCACACTTTCTCCACACAGAAGACACACAGGTTTTCCAGCTACCTTCGTGAACATATACTCCGACTCCCACCTTGTTTGAAACCCCCGGTTCTCAGTATCCACCTTCCGTTTTGCCATTTTTGATGGGTATCTGAAAGTTAATTTTACTGTGATGCTGACGACTGCTGTGCCAATAAATATTGAAATGAAGCAGCCTACTGCTCGGTGCGTCACCTTTGCATTGTGGGAAATGTAGTATTGGTGCGTGTAAAAGATCTGCGGGCTGCCGGCTTGCTGCGGGCCGGTTCTAATAATAAATCAAGATCATCCCAGGGGCCGTAAAAAACCTTCTTGCGGGCCGGATGTGGCCCGCGGGCCTTGACTCTGACATATGTGGGCTAGAGGATGGACTGAGAGATCATTCAATTAAAACCAGAGGTTGTTTCATCTGCTTCTGCCATAGACATCTATTCAACTTCCATTCTGAGGCCCTGTGAAACCATATGGTTCGACAGAGAGCCAGCTGGTGGACGAGATTATTAGTTTGTCAATGCAGTTGCAATTATATACATGCTGTCATGAACATTATGTCCTAGGCCTATCCATAACAAGGCCTATTGTATTCAGCTATCAAAGTAGACTTTAATCATGACACCGGCACTTGGGGCTTCTAACCCCTTTTAAACATGATATGTTTGTTGTTCATCTATTTCTTCTGCGTCCATTGATAGTAACCATTAGTCTGTGTGATTAACGGTAGCAATGTTTGTGAGACAAGGGTGGATCCCGAAGGGGTTCACGAGCGTTTTTTCTCACAAAAATGTTGGTCGAGTTCGAATGGTTTGAGCTAGAAACTATTGAGACTCTCACAAACATGTCCTTGTAATCTGTTTTGCTCTATGACGCTCACAAGCTACACAATAGTAGGTTGAAGGTAAAGAGTTATTCTACATGGACGATCAAAGGAAATCAATAGTGTCTATAATACTCTAATAAGTTCACATAGTTGCTGTTACAAACTCCAAACTCCACACAGTTGTCACTGACTAGTTAAATATTAATTTCCCAATGAGCAAACACTTTCTATACTTACTACATTCTTATAAATTGCTTTTAATCAGGTTCTTGTTTGGCGGACCTTATTTTTCTTATTGACATCCATCAATAAAACTCATGAATGCTACTGTTTTTGTAATTTACTTGTAGCCCTGGTTGTCCTGAAAATAAACTGCTGAAACACTTCACTGTGAGGCTAAATATAAGGGTTGGACATGCAGATAATAGTGATCAGTGAGTAGTGATTTCTATTTTTTTTTACACATATTTAACATCTTATTTTGGGGGCACAAAACTACCTCTCTACTTACATTAGCTTGTATGGGTTACCATCAGACTTCCATTGTTTGTATTGGTTAACTTCAGACGAATACTGGGACACCTGTGTGGGTCAAAGAGACAAACAGAGAACACCATCGTGTTTATTCTCCACTTTCCATAAGTTTGTAGGCCAAACCTTCTGGTCGCTACAGACGTTTTCGTGAGAAGACCGAGTTTTGGGATGTCTCATGGTCTGTAGTTCGGCCACCTTCCACTACAGATGTGGAACGCTGACATAGGAGGATGCTGTGGGTTGAGATGCAGCCCACGCCAAAATATCTGTTATCTTCACTTTAAACTGACAGATTTTGATGGGGATATTTTTATTATGTAACTTAGACTGACACACATCGAGTAGATGGCTGAAGTATTCCGCTCACACAGTAATTGATTCTGGGTTGATGAGATTAGGCCTTGGTCTACCTGTAACTCCACACAAAAACGTACCCAAATGAAGGACTTACTCTTTATATTTGTGAACATGTCCAAGGCCGTAACCTTTTATTATGTCATCCTCATGTTCGTCATGACGGCACGGTTCTACTCTCTTCTTCCTAGAGTTTCCAGTTCTTCCAGAAGCTTCATTCGACTTTTCCTCCTTCAACCGTGTTCTCTCGTCACCAAAACACTTGTGAGTTCCTGGAGAAATAGAATGTTTCTCCTCCCTGTTCTTTTTAACCACTTGAATGAACATAACCACCCCTACCAGCGCTGCTGCCCCCCACCCTACTGGCCCCAAGAACTCTAACAGCCCGGCTGGAAGACCCATTCCTGGTAGTCTGCAATGTCTTGTAGCCCAACTCTTGGTTCTCAGCAAATGTGTCCTCTCTGATCTTAACTCTGAAAAGTTATAATCTTGACACACAGGTTTGTCATGCGGCTTGTGGGATGGGCGGAGTTGTGCAATATATGACCAATGAGTCCAGGTTCTAAGTGTGTGTGCGTGTGTGTTTCTAAGTGAAAGAGAAAGAGATATTTTATACATTACTGGGTGAGGAGTGCCTGGATACATACACACATGCGCACACCCACATACTGTACACACACATTCAAACAGAAATATGCTATGTGGAACAAACATATCTCTCTGACATGGAGATCAAGGAATCATGTTGTCTCTTTTCATGGCCTTTCTATCTGCAATTCAATATTTGGTTGTGTGTTTCTACGCTTCGGCCTAGGTCTACCTGTACTCCCACACAAAAATTAAGCAAAAGTATAGACCTACTCTTTAAACACACTTCGAGAAAAATATTTTTTATAGCTGTGGCAGCTGTTGTACTTTAGAGTTTCTAGAGAAGTTAAAGTTGTACTTATCAACAAATGGGTAATATAATATCCATTTTCAAGGTGTCTAGTATCATTCAGTGAAGTTTCATATGATTTCTGGAAATGGTCACAATACCACCAGAACATTTGTCCAAGGTGTACTTATACAGACAGCTTTGGCCCCAGAAGTCTGCATTCAACAGCTTTAAAAACAAAAACACTGTTCAAATAAAGTATTTATGATGGATTAATAGTTTATTAATCATTTAGAGAGCATTGTGCCTAAATGTATACATATTAGTAAGCTATTCATAAATGGCATTTTATCAATTCATAAACACTCTTATAAATTATGTATTAATGATTAAGAAGATCCATTAAAAGGTGTTTGATAATTGTATTTTCATACTTTATAGTTGATTTATAAACTAGATATACATTTATTATTATTGCAATTACAAACCAGTTGTAACAGACCTGTTATTGGTTCATGAAATCATTAAGAGAGTATTAATTAACGGTCGGCAGATGATTTAGATACTGTATATATTAACACGTATAATTATACATATAATTAATTGGATATATAGTAATGGTTAATAAGTGTGTTCATACATATTATCGTCAACACTTTTAATACTGCAATGAGTGATTGATAGGGATACTTACAACACATATGGGTAGTTGACATGACGACCTCTTGTTTTGTCCATGGTGGCAAACACAAATAGCTTAGATTTTGTTTTAATTGTATCATGAGTATTCTTAGGCAATGTTTTCTTACAATTTCGAACCAAACGTGACAATTGTCCCATGGTGTGACTGTCCCATGTAAGGTAGTGGAACATTGAACTTCAGTAAATGAATTAAAATAATGAATCAAATTCCCTTCACTTACTCTTTTAGTTATAGCACATAAGTTTATTTCAAGAAACAATAGTCCATATTTCCAAATAGTTCTGATTGATTATATTTTGTTCCTAAAAGCAATGTCCACTTGGTGTAACACAATTCAGATCCTCAAGAAGTTCTAAAGCTGCACCATCGAGAGCATTCTGCCTGGTTGCATCACCGCCTGGTATGGCAACAGCTCGGCCTCCGACCGCAAGGCACTAGAGAGGGTAGTAAGTACGGCCCAGTACATCACTGGGGCCAAGCTTCCTGCCATACAAGAACTCTATACCATGTGGTGTCAGAGGAACGCTCTAAAAATTGTCAAAGACTCCAGCCAACCTAGTCATAGACTGTTCTCTCTGCTACCGCACGGCAAGCGGTACCGGAGCGCCAAGTCTAGGTCCAAAAGGCTCCTTAACAGCTTCTACCCCCAAGCCATAAGACTCCTGAACAGCTATTCAAATGGCTACCCGGACTATCTGCATTCATGGTTGTCGCTCCCTGCATTAGACCATCCATCCCCTTCCTCCTTCTCTGTCTGTCCTACCAGTTTCACTCCTCTTGACCATGAGCCACGTGATCCACCCTGGGAGGCCCCCCATCAGCTGTGCTTCTTTTGGAGACTGTTCCCCCCTTTTCTACCTGGTTGATCCTGCCATATTCTTGTCCCAAAGATTAAGCCATGCAAGTCTTAGTGCTTCCCGACTCTCAGCGTACATCGTTACAATTGTCCATTGGTGTGTCATAATTATGGACAAAACACACGGCAGCGTTGATCACATTTATTTACCAGGACCTCAGAGTTGTATTATGAAAGAGGACGGCACCATCAACAGGTGGACACCTGCTACTGCACTCTTCAGGTAGATGAAGGATCTGTGGAAGTAGAGGGTTTTACACACAGCTAAACTTTACACACGACAAACAGAAGATTTAATACAAATAAGAAAGTAATGTCCACTCACTGTCTGCTGCTTCCAAAATAGATGATATTTTAATGACGGTTTTCCCAGACATTGAGCTAGTCCACACTGCATAATGTTACAATAACTGCAGAGAATCAGGAAATCTAAACATTTTGCAGAGAATCTATAGGCTGTACATTTACCAAATGCAACAGGCAGACAGGATCTACTACTAGTACACTGCTGAACATAATCAACCAGGCACAGACTATACAGTAGGCCAACAAAACTTGGCAACAATTATCAACAATAAATGATACTCCTCATTATGATATTTATACCGTGAGATTCTGAACAAACGGAGCAAAAACTCAAACAGACGACTACACAAGGCTCAAACCAAGTTTATTCACCCACTGGGTCACACAGCTGCAAAGACAAGGCATGATTACACAAGCAGATATATTTATTACCTTCTAATATGTGGGATCATGTCCTTACACATCTAGACAGCCAATACATCGCTGTTGCTAGGCAGAAACGTAATTGGTTCTTTTCACTGGTGTAGTTATAGCACTGCCTGATACTAAAACCTTCATGCATGGAAGTATATGTGTGAAATAGGACTGCAGTAGGAGAGTCATTGTGGTGGGTCTCTCTGGCCTGCCTCCGAGGTTTCTTATCACTTCATTTGTTGACTTGACCTCGAGATGCATTCCTCGCCCCTCCCTAGTTCCTCAGCTGGCCTGCCTTATCAGACTAACTATTGCCCTTCGACTCCCTCCTTAGAAACATGGAGCAGAATATGAACTTTCTACACTGTAACTTTCCACAAGTCCCTATCTACCCTTCCTTGACCCCAGCATATGCATTCCGTATACATGTAAATTAATCAATGAGTTCTAGAATGGCAACATGAATTAGTATATTTCAAACTAGAATCCAACTATACTGAATTCCATAATTTGCATATCATAGAAACGTTTTTAACTTGGGAACTCCCGTTACACGGAACCCAAACATCTATGCACGTGCGCTATCGTACATAAATGTATTTCAAAATGTATTTTGCGACGCTCGCGCACGTGACGCGTCCGGTCTGGTCAGCATGTTAGATTACACAATCTGGATTTACTCTGTGTTGTCTGAGTTTGTTTGCTATTTCTACCACCGGAAAACACAAATATGACGTTTAATGTCATCAAGGATCTCCTTATACTCTTGGGTATCCCGGTCCAGGTACATCTCTCTTTTCACCCATGAAATGAGCTTTTCTGCTTGATTCTTGTTGATTATCCCCTTCTTGTGGTATGCTTCGACCAGCTCAATGTAGCCATATCTATAGTACTGCCTTGTTCCTTCATCAGACATGTCAATGTTACCATCGGTATATGGTGCGGCCAATCCTAGAATAAGTACATAGTTTCAAATAGGGAAAATTTGAACTTTAAAGTGGCATTTTACTCAAAAAGCAATTATGCATTTTTATTTTTATGTTTAAAAAAATATGTTTTTCATTAGTCCATTTTTTATGAACTCTCAAATTGTCCCACACATTCAAGGCATTTAGCTTCAAGTCGCCAGGAAAGCAAGAGCAAGTGTTGATGACAGTATTCTAGGAACTAAACAAGTTTTCTATTAGTCTAGCTCTGATGCTCCATTATTCAAAATGATGATATTCTGAGACCATATCAATGGTGGACTGGTGAGAAATATACTGTATGCATATCTTCGTTTTTTTGTGAAATACTCCTAATATAACATACAGGCAAACTCAGCGACTGAGACAAACTTAGTGAAAATGTTACTTTTGTAAGAGACACTAAAGATCTACAGTGTCTACTGTAAGATGAGGGAACAGGGAAATAATCAGTGTTTTTACCTGCGTCTTCTCTGAGCTGCCGGGAAGATATAGGATGACCCATGATAAAAGCCTTCCTCAGCATAAGTGCAGCATCTCCGTCTACGATTGTCTCTGCCAGCAGACGACTAGAACACAGAAAACATGACAACGGAAAAGGTGATGACCACACCTATGTTTTGATGGCTGAGAATAACAACGGTGCCATGTACGACGTCACACATCATCCTCATGGTGGCCATTTTGCTATTCTGCCTTAACTGGACAATGTATTTTCCTTCACATCTGCTAAACCATACACGATAACACAGAAAAGGTGTTGCCTACTCTAAAGCATTCACCTGGATACTTGAGATTCCCTGCTGTTTCCAGTAGTCAGAGCATCTCTGTGATCCTGGTAAAGAACCCTCATGGTTAACAGGTTCTGTCCAGTTGGGTCATAATCAAGGCTCATGATCATCTCATGAAGCCTTGGATTCACTTGTAGGAGACGATCCAGTCGTTCATGGTTTCGGGCTATCCTCAGAGAAGCCAATGGTGGAATATGGTCTGCCTCTGCCATGCGAAAGTTACCCGGACCAAACTGAGATGGTCTACCTTTTTTAACACTTATGAGGATAGAACAGGAAGTATCAGTGGGCTAACATCATTCTTGTGTCAATTCAAAATGAATTATACAATGTAATAGGAATTATATCATGAAAATAATGGCCTAGGGTAGGCCTATCCATGCTCTTATGAATAAAAAGGCACATTGTACTCAGTAAAGAAGACTTGATAGAAATATGTAAAAAATGATAGACCTACTTTTTATAAGTATCAACCACTCCAAGGCCGTAAGCAATTATGATGGTAGTTTCATTGCTGCTCTGCTGTCCTTCTGTCTTCTTGCTGGCAGCATTTCCAGTGGGTTCATTTCCAGAAGCTTTATTTGACTTTACCTTCACGGAACGTGTTATTATGGGACTTCCTGGATGATACAAAGGTTTCTTATGAATCGCCTTAATCAATATAAAGCCCCCTATTGCGACTGTTCCCAATGCTACTGGAAACGCAAGGGGCCCCAAAAACGGTATCAGACCCAAGGCTGGAAGACCCATTTCAACTCTTGGTAGCCGACAATGTTTTGTAGCCCAACTCTGGTTTCTCAGCAAATGTCCTCTCTGAGCTGAGCTCTTATACTCTTGACGCAGTTAGAAATGTTTGCCAGACTGCACAGAACAGTGGTGGTGCTGTAGAGCAGCAAATGACCAATGAGTCATGAAGTTTATAAATAGGCCTGTTTGTTTGTGTTGGAAAAGGCAGGCCATGGGGAGGAATGCTCATACTTGGAATTGCTGGAGAAGAGCTCATATCCACATTCTGAACTTATGTACTTTAAGGGAGAACTTGTAGGATAGTAAGGGTTTGAACAGGGGTTTATTAAGTGGGTGGGGCGATGTTCTGAGTGTTCCATATAGAAATGCAATGTATAGAGCAGCTCACATGATGCCCTACTGTTTATGACTGAGAACCATGCCTGTTCCACACTTTCTATCTAAATGTTCTAGAATGGCGCACCCTCCCAAACAGCCAAAGGTGTATAGTTTTCCTTCCCTAACATCCTTCCTTGACCAAACGTTTGGGCCTGTGTTATTTACATACAAGTCAGACACGCAGCTGATCTACATATCTATCTACTAGGTCTATATACAGTATTTATATTTTATGAACGTGTTTTTAAAAGGTTGGTACAAACCTTTACATTTCCTTGGTTAATAACCTCTTAAAGTTTTAAAGCCCTTGGAAGGAGGGGGGGGGGGGGGGGTCTCTGGATCCACTACTGGTACACTGCTGTGCATTATCAACCAAACACCTAAAACATCATCTGTGGTACAGAAGGTGCAATTTTGAAATTTGGTTGTGCATCAGCAGTCACCTACAATTAGCCAATGTCAGCTACATGAGTCTAGGGCCAGCTGTCTAAACTTGTAGTCAGCATGGTAAAGGTTTGTAAGGTTTGAAATGTAAAGGTTTATTCCAACCTTTTAAAAACACGTTCATAAAATACAAATTCCTACCTTTTTTAAAGGTATAGATTAGGGCCTAATGTATTTATTTAAATTGGCTGATTTCCTTATATGAACGGTAAGTAAGTACAAACTTTGAAATTGTTGCAAGTTTCTATTTATTTTCAGAATACATAAAGAGACTATTGGGGGTCGGGGTAACAGAATGTTTTTGAACGAGGCAGGGTCACAGGATTCAAAACCATTGGATGACTCCATGGAGGGGTTGTCGTGATTGGCCCAAGTCCTGGTGACCTAATGACTCCTCCAGTCCCCCAGCAGGACTTTGCTGGTCGTAAAACAAAGAACCAGAAGGAGAAAAATCATCACCAGCAGAAGAAGAGCCAGCCTCGAGCAGCTGGAATACAGCATGACCCATTAAAAGTACAGATATTCTGCTGCAGGAGGGTTGAAGTTCACCTTATATGGAAGCAACCTGTTGAACTCAAGCCCTGGGTCAGAGCTGATAGAGCTGTAGAACAGCAGGTGGGAGGAGACATCACCGTGGGTCGTCGTCATGTGTGAAGGGGAAAAGGTGTCATCTAACTTTGTTTAATTAACAGCATCACGTGAAGGAAATGATGTGTTGTATAACTCTATTTGAGGAAGGCATGGGCTTAATTGCCAGAAGAGTGCAGAATGTGGGGCATTGACACCTTGAAGTGTTGTAATGAGGAAAGCTATAGGGTAAGATAGAACTAAAAGTCATTGTAAAGGTAAAGAAGCAAACAACCTCTTCTGAAAGAACCAAATTGTATTGAAAAAAAAAAATATATATATATCACTTGTGAAACCAAACATGAAGTCTTACTGGTTTTCCCTAACTAATTACTCTATTGGTTGAATAAAGTGTTCAGGAGAAAAGGGAACACTGATAACAACCTTAGCTTAAGGGGCTCTACCATAGGGAGCCCATTCCCAGACCATTATTGTGGGCTCAAGCAGGAAACCAAAAGGGGCTTGGTGTTTAAGGCACACATAAAGGACACTGGGAGTCTAGCCTGTTGAGCATGAGTCCTTTGCCCAGACGAAGTGCTGAACCCCTGCCTTTGACCAGAGAAAACTGGTTGAAGCCTGATACGCAGGACTTATCGAGTGTGACCCACCCGTGAGCGTATTCTCCGGTCAGGTAAACAGGAAGGACCAGCCGTTAGCAAGAGAGTCTGAGATTATACCAGCAGCTCCTTGTCAACAGGAGGGGGAGGAATTAGACAGAACACAGAGCTGGGAAACATCACAGAAAAGTCCAATATACTGATTGACACATCTCTGCCACCTGTAACACAGAAAACATCACAGAAAAGTCCAATATACTGATTGACACATCTCTGCCACCTATAACACAGAAAACATCACAGAAAAGTCCAATATACTGATTGACACATCTCTGCCACCTATAACACAGAAAACATAACAGAAAAGCTGACCCCCCCCCCCCTCTTTGCCCTCAGAACAGCGTCAATTTAATCGGGGCATGCTCTCTGCAAGGTGTTGAAAGCATTCATGTTAACTCCAATGCTTCCCACAGTTGTGTCAAGTTGGCTGGTTGTCCTATGGGTGGTGGACCATTCTTGATACATGACGGAAACTGTTGAGCGTGAAAAACCCACTCCCCTGGCACCTACTACCATATCCCGTTCAAAGCCACTTCAATATTTTGTCTTGGCCATTCACCTGATGGTTTATTATGGACCCTTAAAATAAAGTGTTACCCATCAGATCCTACTTGTAAATGAATAAACATTTATATTTGACAAAGAATAAAATCACTGAATAAATGCCTTATAGATGTCAATTGGCTTATATAATACCTTATAACAGCCTAACTACATATTTCAAATGATTCCCTGTCATGTGTTCCCCCCTGCCCACTTAGCTAAGGGATTAAATATTAGGCTACCAATAACTGAATAGAAGAAAACACAGAGAGAGAAGGAGATAGAGAGATTGTCAGTCCCTTGATGTTTGGGCTGTATAATACAGCCAATGGATACATTAAGGAACTGTCTGTTTCTCTCTCTGTCTCTCTGTTTTCTCCTATTGAATTCAATATGAAACCTTCTGTGTTTGTCATAGAACGATGCCAGGACTAGTTTAAGTGGATGTAGATAGTTTTACAGCATTGTGCTTCGTCTGAGTATCTGTCTGCCAAGAAGTGACGGGCCTTTCAGCGAATGAAATAGGTGGGACTTTCCAGTCTCCAGTGGAAGTGGCTATGTAATGTAATTCAACACCAAAGTCCCTCTTTACCAGAGATCATAAACTAAGACCCACTCGCTGGCTGGAGAGACTGAGATTCAGAAGTGAATAAACATTGATAAAACAACGGAAATACACACAGTTCCCGAACTGAACTTTAACAGAGGATTATTTGGCAATTATTATTCATTAATTTAGTGTTTCTTGTCATACGTGGTGACTTGTATTTAATAAAAAGCAGTAGCACTGTATTTAATGTCTAATAGATGGCTATTGGCTTATGTGTTATAAAAGCCAATCTAACTACTTTTAGGCTATTATCCCAGGACACTTCATGCACTGTCCTGCACACCTTCAGCAGCACAGAGACTCCAGACAATCCTACTGCTCTACCATTACTGTGACTCCCTACCCCTGCTGCTCACCTTACTGTATATATATCTACCTTAACATTGGAGAGGGTCAGAGTATATTCTATAGTACTCTATATCAGAGAATACAAAAAGACCCTCCTTAACCCTCCATTAGTGTCTTTGTGTTGTTTTTCTAATGAGTTCTATTCTACACAGGATAACTCTTTCTGCTCACAGAGGTCAAACACACTGAATTCCCACCTTGAGGGATGAATTTGAGTGAGCTGCTGAATATTCAGGAGTAGCAGAGTCCCTCTCTTGCTCCGTCGTATAAGAACTCATGACCCAGTCCATTTCCACACAACAGACCTGAAACAAACCACATCCAGGAAGGATGCCAGAGGGACAGAGGGACTCTGTTTTAACATTCTGTTTCCTAGTTAAAAGGGGACACATAAAACATGTTAAATACCTTCTGTTGTAAAATGAGTTGGTGGAAAACTAAAACCTCCACTGACAACAATCACACGAAGTCACAAACAACCCCTACACACGTTAGGCCTCCTATAGGTCATAGGGGTGAATCAGTCCCTCTCTGACTGCACACACACAACACACTTTCACTGGTCCCCAATTCCCAGGGGATTTGGACACACTGTCCTGGTGGATGGTCTGAGAGAAAGCAGGCCATGTTGAGGAATGCTCAATCTTGGACATGCTGGAGAAGAGCTCATATCCCCATCCTGAACATACAGTGAGCTCTACATGTATTGGGACAGTGACACGTGTTGTTGTTTTGGCTCTGTACTCCAGCACTTTGGACTTGAAGTGATTCAATGGCTTTGAGGGTATTTCAATCCATATTCGGTGAACCCTTTAGAAATGATAGCAGTTTTTGTACATAGTCCCCCCATTTTAGGGGACCAGAAGTATTGGGACAAATTCACTTATGTGTATTAAAGTAGTCAGAAGTTTAGTAATTGGTCCCATATTCCTAGCACACAATGTATTATTTTATTTTATTTCACCTTTATTTAACCAGGAAGGCCAGTTGAGAACAAGTTCTCATTTACAACTGAGACCTGGCCAAGATAAAGCAAAGCAGTGAGACACAAACAACAACAGAGTTACACATGGAATAAACAAACATACAGTCAATAACACAATAGGAAAATATATATACAATGTGTGCAAATGAGGTAAGATTAGGGAGGTAAGGCAATAAATAGGCCGTAGTGGTGAAGTAATTACAATTTAGCAAATAAACACTGGAGTGATAGATGTGCAGACGATGAATGTGCAAGTAGAGATACTGAGGTGCAAAGGAGCAAAAAAATAAATAACAACAATATGGGGATGAGGTAGTTGGATGGGGTATTTACAGGTGGACTATGTGCAGGTGCAACGATCTGTAAGCTGCTCTGACAGCTGATGCTTAAAGTTAATGAGGGAGATATGAGTCTCCCTCATTCAGGTTAGCAATGATTACATCAAGCTTGTGACTCTACTAACTTGTTGGATGCATTGTGTTTGTTTTGGTTGTGTTTCAGATTATTTTGTGCCCAATAGAAATTAATGGTAAATAATGTATTGTCATTTTTAAGTCACATTTATTGAAAAATAAGAATATAATATATTTCTAAACAATTCTGCATGAATGTGGATGCTACCATGATTACAGATAGTCCTTAATGAATCGCGAATAATGGTGAGTGATAAAGTTAGAGGCACAAATATCAGGTTAGCATTTTTGAAGGGTTTTGTGAGTCTAGCCCACATTCATTGCCAGACCAAATGACAAGCCCGTCCTGATGCAGGTCTCATGTCTGCCACAAGGTGGGAGTATAATGCATAAAAATTAAACTCACTGTGAAAGATGTGGAACAAGATTAGTTGTATAACCTGAGTAATGATTGAGTATATACTAACAATTTAGTATTTTCAGGTCTGCTAATCTCTTGAGGTGAGTACAGAAAAATACTGGCATGATTGATGTGTTTGTCATAAAGATGGCTGAAAAACTATTTTCATATTTTAATTTCAAATATAAACCAACAAATAATGTAATCTTCTATAAAAGGACATCTTTATTTCTCAGTTGAATTTCTCTTTTTGTTTGCATATTATACATTGTGACCGTTAAGACCATTGAGATTTTATTTACGTCACTGTCTATCTTTAAGAGGCTCATAACATCATTGATAGAACTGATTAACATACATTGGTAGATTGAGCCACCTGTTTGCTTTCACTACTATATATAAATTAGGACATCTTGAAGTTACATTCACCACTATGAAGGCTACATAGTGATCCCCCATTTGACTGACAATGTTAAGATAAAAAAATAAAACAATGATTAAGTGACAGACTATCTTTGTGTAATGGTGTAACTCCTTGTACTTGTATGTGTTATGATTGTGTATCATTGTTATATTATGATGCTGTATTATTGCATAATGTAGCTGACTATTTGGTAGGAGTTCCCCTGTCCTTGTCCAGCGAAGACATTGACCATCAGTGTCCTGGAGGTCCCAAAGTGGGCTTTATCCCAGGACACTTCATCCACTGTCCTGCACACCTTCAGCAGCACAGAGACTCCAGACAATCCTACTGCTCTACCATCACTGTGACTCCATAGCCCTGCTGCTCACCTTACTGTCCATCTACCTTATCTGTGGAGAGAGAAAGGACAACATTTTAATTAATCAACGTTTTTAAGTGTAACATTAACTATCCAGTGGTTAACGTGTGCT
This sequence comes from Oncorhynchus clarkii lewisi, assembly GCF_045791955.1. NCBI lineage: Eukaryota > Metazoa > Chordata > Actinopteri > Salmoniformes > Salmonidae > Oncorhynchus > Oncorhynchus clarkii. The sequence continues at coordinate 1,364,845 of NC_092158.1, read as the reverse complement.
CAGTCAGATTGGTTAGGTATCAACCAGAGACATTGACATGTTTTGACTATAATCTAATCAAATTGGCTTGACATTCCGTGACAACATAATTTAAGTGAACCCGTACCTTTAGGGACGAACTTCAGTGAGCTGCTGAATATTCAGAAACGTGAGAGTCCTTTCTTTGGCCCGTCTCCCACAAACTCATGACCCAGTCCGTTTCCACACTTCCCACATCGGACCTGAAACACACAACTATCAGATTCCATCTTTCTGTACAATAGTAAAGTCAATTCTATGTGCCACATTTGTCCCAAGAAAAATGTGTTTTCCTTCATAAAAACTCACAACGTTGACATCGGCAAACCGCTCCACAAAACAACACCATACACATGGTCTGCGGTTGTGAGGCCGGTTGGACGTACAACATATTCTACAATTACGTTGAGGTGGCTTATGGTAGAGAAATTAACATTCAATTCTCTGGCAACAGTTCTGGTGAACAGTCCTGCAGTCAGCATGCCAATTGCAAAAATAAGCTTTTTGTGCCTATGGAAAATGTCGGGGATATTTTATTTCAGCTCATGAAACATGGGATCAACACTTTACAAAGTTGCGTTCCGATTTTTGTTCAATGCACAATCAACATATCAAACATGATTATTAGGACCCTCCCAAGTTCAAAATGAAACACTGCTTACAAATGCAGAAATTGAATGCAATACCCTACACACATCCTGTTAAAATGAACATGGGCTCATCAGTGTATTGACCACAAGCAGACAACTACTTAGCAATGAACAGTCAGAGGGACACCCCTATGGAGTAGGGATAAGTTGTCACCCATATTTTCTGTCACGATCACTTTTACAGTCAAAAAGCAAGCCGAAATTTACAGCTCAGATTATTACAAAAATATGACTTAACTTTATACGTTTCTGTGCAGTAAACCTAATACATTATCACAGCATATTTGGCTATATGCTTGGCCTGCCAATATTGTTCTTCTCAGACCATATTATATTTCAAAACTCAAGCTTTGATAACAAAATAGATCAGTTGCAAGGCATAGTTGAACATTAATTGAAATAATCAGATTGTTTATTTTACTGGACTAATTAATGGTACCTGCACCTGATGGTCAGTCTCAGCGGAGGAAAGGAGAGAGCAGCAGAGCATCCGTCTGTCACGGTCCCTGCTCTCTACCTTCCTCCAGTGACACTGACCAGAGGGTACACATTATTTCTGCCTCAGGCACAAACTCATGCGGTTCTTATGACCAGAGAAAGTGAAATATTAATTGATATTAAAATAGACACGAGCTGCTAATAAAGACGCAGGCCTAGCGACACACTTGGCTACTAACTCATTGCAGCTGCAGCGCGAGTGGAATGAAGGAGAAGAGTATTTATGTTTTGTAAAAGTGTTGAATAAAAACAGTGTTGACAGTGCTGAATAAAAACTTCAACATGAAGTCAATCATAAAAACAGCAGCTCTGCTGTATTCCCTGACAATTAAATAAAGGAGCCCAAGCCTTTATCGTTGGCTTTTCTACAGAAATGTTTGGTGATCGACTACGAATGCCTAGAAGATCGACCAGTCAATCGGTTGGTGACCAGTCAATCGCTTGGTGACCACTGCCATAGACAATGATCTTGGGTTAGTTTTGAATTTCCCCCACTAATGGATAAGATTGGGGAAGGGGAAGCTTAGCTGATCTTAGATCTGTACCTAAGGTAAACTTCACAACTCTGGTCCAATGCAACTCCACGCCCAAACTGAGAGGATCTCACCTTGAATGCCCCAGGTCTCTCCTCATGCTTGGACACACTGTCCTGGAGGATGGTCTCAGTGAAGGCAGGCCAGGGGGAGGAATGCTCGTACTTAGATCTGCTGGAGAACAGCTGGTGTCCACACTGGGCACACACATACAACCCTGGGGAGATAGAAGATTACAGTGAGATTAGCCAAAAGTAGATCTAGGATGTATGTTCAACACATTCTCTTTGAGTGAAGTTACAGGATGATTTGACCAGTGAAAACGTCATTAATCCACCAGGAACAATCCTCAATGAGAGGATAAAAGTGCAGTGGACTCACATTATTTCCTTAACTAAACCGGTTTGTCATCTATTAACCCTGGGGAGGGACCCATATTCAACACATTCTCTTTGAGTGATGTTACAGGAGAACATGTCAAAACCTACATTTAGGAGAAATGATGACATAAGTGGCCACATTAAGATCTAAATATACTTGTATTGGCGCTACATTGTATACTTATAAATAATACAATTAGTATTTTCAATTATACTTTATAGTTACTGCAACTACTAATGTTTGGTTTACATTTGTTTTCTTGGCCCAGTGGAGTAAGTTGCTACAGTTTAACTGGCTGGTGGTTCAATCTTACATCACGGTTTGGTAAGAGCCAGAGGGCGATCGGAAGTAATGCAACGTTTTGGAACGTTCAGACAGAAACACGTTAGCCATGCAGAGCAAACATGCCTCTCTGACATGTAGAATAAGGACTCACGACGGCTCTATTCCTGGTATTTCTATCTGCAACGTTCGAAAACGTTTGGCAATTTAACGTGGCCCTTGTGTAATCAGTGATTACAAGAGCATGCTACTTTTAGTTAGCTACTGATTGAGCATAAGTTATGTCATAGCATAAGTTAGGTCATGGTCCAACACAGTTGGGCTAACGTTACTGTAAAAGATACCAGACGTTATAGTTATGTGCCACAACGTCCCAAATCAAATGTATTTATAAAACCCTTTTTACATCAATGTCACAAAGTGCTTATACAGAAACCCAGCCTAAAACCCCAAACAGCAAGCAAAGCAGATGTAGAAGTTACTTTTACTGACTAATCTCATGTTTACAAGTTAGCTTAGCTACTGTAACTGACTAACTTTAATGCTATCTTAGCTATCTGAGGAGCCTCTTACCAGTTTTAAAGTGGTCTTTAAAGACCTCACCACCGAAGAAGGAACAAAATGACATTACTCCACTTGCAATTAACCTTAATGAGAGTATAAAAGTGCAGTTGACTCGCACTCTTTCCTTAATCAACCCGGTTTGTTATCTATCGGCTTTGAGAAATGTTCAGACTTGTGCTTGCTTTAGGACAGCAGCAGTGGGCTGGTACTGCTGAATGACGTCGATTGTTCAATGCTCCAATTAAAGTGTACTTCCGGTTGCTTTACAGTGAGGTTTCAAAATAAAAGCCTCAACTCCAACGGTTAGTGCTTTCAGAGATCCTTGGGACATCCCTACTGTAAACCCTAACCTTGGGAGCAGTTAGATTCTTTTTACAAACAAATCTCTAATTTTGATTTAAATTGAACGTTTCTGAGAAACCTAACGCAACCAGTGATTCATTCATTTGATATTTTTGCACTGTCTCTATGCACACTCACAGGGCCCTATACACACCCACTCACATAGGCCTACAATCATCATATACGCTGCTGCTGCTAATCTGTTTACCATAAATCCTGATGCCTAGTCGCGTTATCCCTATATGTGGGCTCCTGAGTGGCCCAGCAGTCTTATGCACTGCAGTGCGAGAGGTGTCACTGCAGACCCTGGTTCGATCCCGGGCTGTAACACAACCGGCCGTGATTGGGAGACCTACAGGGCGGCACACAAGTGGCCCAGCGTCGTCTAGTTTGGCAGGGGTAGGCTGTCATTGTACATAACAATTTGCTCTTAATTGACTTGCCTAGTTCAATAAAGAACAAATACCTACTGTAACGACCCTGGCTTTATAAGCGCGGATATCCACTCTCCCACTTGAGCATGCTGCTCAGTCAATAGCACGCTGGACTTCGGGCTACAAGGTTGAGGGTTCGAGACCTGCTCCCTGCCTGTTTCATTACATTGGTGTCAGAAGTGGGATCGGTCCTTGCATCCAGGAACTTGCGTGTGCTTGGCCAGTGAGAGTGTTCCTATAAGACGTTGAGTCACAAGCTAAAACGAGGACGCGCTCTTTAAATGGAGGGAGTTGTGTAACAACCCTGTGTTTATATGCACGGATATCCACTCTCCCACTTGAGCATGCTGCTCAGTCAATAGCACACTGGACTTCGGGCTACAAGGTTGAGGGTTCGAGACCTGCTTCCTGTCTGTTTCAAAACAATACTTTATCTGCCTCTGTCACTCCAGTATCCCTGCACATTGTAAATATGGTACTGGAACTGACCCTGTATATAGTATACTTACAAACTTTCTTGTTTTTTTATTTTTATTTCTTGTGTTTTTGTTCTACATTGTTATTTTTTGTATTATTCTTATTGATTACTGCATTCTTGGGATTAGACCTGGCAAGAAAGGCATTTCACTGTACTTGTGCATTTGACATTAACACTTCATCAAATCAAATCAAATTGTATTAGTCACATGCGCCAAATACAACAGGTGTAGGTAGACCTTACAGTGAAAAGTTTACTTACGAGCCTCTAACCAACAATGCAGTTAAAAAATATATGGATAAGAATAATAAATATAAGTAACAAATAATTAAAGAGCAGCAGTAAAATAACAATAGCAAGACTATATACAGGGGGGTACCGGTACAGAGTCAATTTGCGGGGGCACTGGTTCGTTGAGGTAATATGTACATGTAGGTAGAGTTATTAAAGTGACTATACATAGATGATAACAACAGAGAGTAGCAGCGGTGTAAAAGGGGGGGGGGGGGCGGGGGGGCGGCAATGCAAATAGTCTGGGTGACCATTTGATTAGATGTTCAGGAGTCTTATGGCTTGGGGGGTAGAAGCTGTTAGAATCCTCCTGGACCTAGACTTGGCGCTCCAGTACCGCTTGCCGTGAGGTAGCAGAGAGAACAGTCTATGACTAGCCTAGCTGGAGTCTTTGACAATTTTTAGGGCCTTCCTCTGACACCGCCTGGTATAGAGGTCCTGGATGGCAGGAAGCTTGGCCACGGTGATGTACTGGGCCGTTCGCAGTACCCTCTGTAGTGCCTTGCGGTCGGAGGCTGAGCAGTTGCCATACCAGGCAGTGATGCAACCAGTCAGGTTGTCATGCTCTCGATGATGCAGCTGTAGAGCCTTTTGAGGAAATGCTCCAAAAGCAAATGCTCCAAAAACACCCAAATACATCCTTTTAGAAACAAAAACACTGTTAGTATAGCATGAAATTGTGTCATTCCGGACTTTATATTCCATTTATTGCGACTCGAGCTGCTTCCCCAATCCAGCTGTTCCATTCTCTGTGTAGCCTGCTGCTACAGGTAACTGACGAAATGAAAGAAACCCCAACATAAAGTGTCTTAATAGGGTGTTGGGCCACCATGAGCCAGAACAGCTTCACTGTGCCTTGGCATAGATTCTACAAGTGTCTGGAACTTCCTGTGTGGTAGCACCTGCTTTCAATATACTTTGTATTCCTCATTTACTCGTGTTTCTTTTGTTTTGGCAGTTACATGTAGAATGGACAGAGAGGTATCACTCGAGTCTCAACAAAATGGAATATAACGTTGCAGAAGTAAGAAATAACACAATTTAATGTGTACAACACGTGAAGACTTGCATTACTATATTTAAAGCTTTTCTGTTTCTAAAAGTGTTTTTCCCGCCTTTGTTCATGTTGTTTCAGAGCCCCCATAGTGCACAACTAGGATAAGGAAATTAATCATTGGTTGGGGGTAAGTTTCTCAAAAACAAGTGAAATCACATAAAAAGTGTCTGGACCCTTCCACAACATGCTATTTACATAAACAATGTAGGTTGGTTGTAAAAAAGATATAGCAAGGACCCTACCCCAACGTACAATAAGCATCCAGTGACTGCAAGTCACAAGTTGACCCTACTAACCTAACCCATGTGTCACTTCAGTTTAATAAACTAAACAAGAAACTGATGAACTACAGATATCACAATTCCCCCACGTATTGTTATTTCGTTTATATGAATGACACCAGATGTTTGAGCAATATTTAATTTATTGATTTGATATAAAACACAACAACAACATGATTGCAAATTCATGACTTAAATCATCCCTAAAAGCCAAATCACAACATTGATCAGATGTTTTGTCCTGTCGTAGTCTGTAACCAGCAAAGGGAAAGCCCCATACCGTATAGAAGACAGACATTTCAAAGGTACATTTTCTCCCCAGTTTAAAAGAAAAGCAGAGGCTGGATATTCAGACCATGCATTTTTCTATATGTCTTTAAAAGGGCACCATGGCCAACAAAACCATACCAACAGAATTCACATTCAGAAAGAGAACGTCTCCACTTTAGAGGTCTACACAGACCTCTTTCTCTCTCTCCAATGCAGAGATTACAGCAATTCCATAGCATTGAAAGACATCAATGAATTCAGCATTTTTACAATAGATAACTCTTAAATATACATATTTACAAAACAAAACACAGGATAAAATAACACTCTCCTGAAATCCACCGTTTTACTCTGTTCACAGCGACCTACAACAAACCATGAATAACAACCAACACACAATTACATCTGAAATTACATGGTGTCAATTTCCAACCAATAAGAGGGCTTGACTGCAAGGAGAGAGGAGGAAATGAGTTCGATCATCCCACACATTTATATCCATATGAAGAAAGATTGAGTGTGCTGATTGAAGAGTCTATTTATCAGATCTCTGTGTATCTAGGTAACAAACCCTGAGATACAGTATCAACTGAGATGAAAGAGGACTGAGACACTGAAGAGAAGCAAAGTATTCAGAGGAATGTGAACTAAATTAAATCAGACTATAATTGACCTCCACATGAGCTTTCTGGCTGGTAGATGGTGCTGGTTGCTGTGTTTTGATGGGACCAATGGAGAGGTTCAAGAGGTTTTCAAAAGACACTCAGTGTGTGTGTGTGTGTGTGTGTGTGTGTGTGTGTGTATGTGCGTGAGTGTGTGTTTGCGCGTACATGTATTTGGTGTGTGCCTTGAGACTCCTCTCCAAGTGTTGCGTGGTGATCAGACTGACTCTCTCTCTGCAAAAGCAGACCAAGACACAGTTAGTTGGTGACAGTAGCTGGCTTCAGGGTGATACCAGCAACTGTCTGTGGAGAGGCGTTTACCACACCACCAAGTTACAGGAGGTCTGTGAACAACACTCCCTTTTACATAAGTTGTCTAGGGGACAAAATGGCCACTCCCTGAATGTAGATAGGTGTATACCACACCTATGGGTCCCCCTCTCATTCAGGCTGGGGGCTAGGGGTTGAGCCCCAGGAGAAGATGCTAGCCAGCCTGAAGCCTGAGTCCCTGCGATTGGGGTCGGGGAGGGTCAAGGTCTCTGGGGCTGACTTCTTCCTGGGTCGGTCCTTGGGCACGGAGAGGTACTCTGGAGGCTCCGTGGAGAGGGGGGTGGAGGGGGCGCTGGAGGGCCCGTTGCGGGCCACTGAGGCCAAGGGGGTCTCGGTGATGGAGATGGATGGGGGGAAGGGGCCGATCTTACGGTTGGTGGCCTCCTGGGTGGCCCGCTCGTACTCTCTCACCTCGTCCATGGTCATTTCTTCAGGGGGGGAGAGAGAGGGATATATTTCAACCCCATGACATCTACTGTATGTCTTAGCATTGTAGTGTAATAACACAATTACATTATACAGTAAATACGTATCTGACTTCACCTGTTGCATTTAAAAGAGCTTCCATTTCAAAGGCTCTTGGAGATGAATACAAGCAATACATGAAAGGATGTTCCCTGCTCTGAACACAAATCTGAATTCATAATCAGTTGTGTGTGCTCCAAAGGAGACACAGTAACAATGTCATCATCCTCGCTCACAAGTGTGTGTGTGTGTGTACGTGTGTGAGTGTGTCAAATAAAATAAAATTCATCACATGCTTTGTAAAAAACATGTGTAGACTAACAGTGAAATGCTAACAGTGACTTGCTCACTTGTGTGTGTGTGTGTGTGTGTGTGTGTGTGTGTGCTTGTGTATGTGTGTGTGCTTGTGTATGTGTGTGTGTTTGGGCCCGTACACGTGTTCTGTGCTGTTCCGGTAGGACAAACAAAGCATGAAGTTTGATGCAGTCAATGACAATGCATGAACGTTTGAGTGCGTTTGAATGGATGACATGAAATGAGTCAGAGAGGAAGAGGGAGATGAGTCACCAGCAGACAGAGAAACAGTGAAGGAAGAGTGAAGACAAGTCACAAGGCTCTCTACCATGTTCAGTGATGGCGGTGGGTGGCAGGTGAGTTTATGCTGTGGTATGCTGTGGTTGTTGGACATGGCCAACTCTAATGCATGTGTTTCTCGTACTCCTGCACATCATCCCAAGTTATATCTGTTGAGATGTTCCAGACCACCACCACGCCACCTGTTAGCTAGCTAGGGCACTTGGTGCAGGAGGAGGTCTTGTGGGAAGGGTCGGCAAGAGGTCAGGTGGTCACAACCATAAAGAGCTGAGGAAGTTGGCGTAGTCTGCGGGTAGTTAACCATTAGTGACAAACACTTGCACTTTCAATTGATATTCTTAATTGAGAAGTATTTAAATCAAAGACTTTACCTGGCTCTGGGAAACCAGCCCCTTGGTGAGATAGAGTACGTACTGGGCAGGTATGGATATAGGTTAAAGGCCCAATGCAGACATTTTTTATCTTAATATCAAATCATTTTGGGGTAACAATTAAGTACCTTACTGTGATTGATTTCAATTAAAATGGTAAAATAGAAACAAAAATTGTATCTTAGAAAATAACAATTTCTCAAGCAATAATTTTTCTAGGACTGTCTGGGAGAACTGAAAACCAGCTGTTATTGGCAGAGAGGTTTGGAACTTTCTTATCAGTCTATGAACTAATTTACCACCTGGTGATGTCACCAGGCAGGCCAATACTCCATCCCATCAAAACAGGCTGACATTTTAGATAGTCATAATGTTAATCTTATCATAATGTTCAGAATTTAACAGTATTATTCCAACCTCATACACTCTTAGAAAATAATATGCTATATAAAACCTTACAGGGTTCTTTGGCTGTCCGCATAGGAGAACCCTTTGAAGAACACTTTTTGGTTGCAGGTAAAACTCTTTTGGTTCCAGGTAGAAGCCTTTCTACACAGGGTTCTACATGTAAACAAAAGTGGTTCTATCTAGAACCAAAACAGGTTGTTCTTGGAACTAAAAAGGGTTCTCCTATGGGGACAACTGAAGAATCCTTTTGGAACCATTTTTTTTTTGTAAGAGTGTAGTGTGGAAATATATATAAAACACAGAAAATCACATTTTTGACGGCACTGGGCCTTTAATGTGAAGTGGAGCAGCGCATTAGTGGGTGGACACAGGGTGGTTTGATATAGTGGTGGTTTATGGTATAAGATACACGCTCTCAGGAATATTATTAGACAAGCCTTAGTAATGTAGGCTGTGGAAAACCACAATGCAAGGATGGAGGGAAGGACCACTGCTGTACAACAGGGCCGTGTTCGTTTAGGGCACACGTTTGAAAATGTTTTGCAACAGAAAATCAAAACGTGTTTTTATTATTGGACAGGTAGTCCCTCTGATTCAGTTGATTTACTTCTGTTTGGTGCTAAATTAATATGACCCAGATGATATACAGCCCACAGGAGGTTGGTGCCACCTTAATTGGGGAGGGCAGGCTCGTGGTAATGACTGGAGTTGGTGGTATTGTATCAAATGTGTTTGATGCATTCCATTCACTCTGTTCCAGCCACTATTATGAGCCGTCCTCCCCTCAGTGGCCTCCAGTGATACAGCCACTTTCACTGAATCTCCCACAGCTCTTGGAGGATGCAATCTAGATTGACCTAAGGCTATAGTGTATCTACTCTGCTAATTATGTACTGTATACTAGTTCATGTTATATGTGAATAGGGATAAAGAGCAGGCTCGTGTGGTCTTAAATGTTCCTCTATCATTAAAGCCAGGCTCCGTAAGTCCCAAATAAAATAGCTACTGACTCTTGGCATACTGCCACATTCTCTCATCTTATGACCCATACAGTACTGAGTCAAGTGCTCTCTGTACCTGTGTGCACACTCTCTGAATCATTATCTTGCAGTGGATACATCTCAAGTGGGAGCTTCTCTGATGAAGGTCAGCGAGAAAGCGTATTGGTTGTGAGAAATGGGCTTTATATATATATTTTTTATTAACCTTTATTTAACTAGGCAAGCCAGTTAAGAACAAATTGTTATTTACATTGACGGGGACTGGGGCCTGGGATTAAAAATAACATTTATAAATACTGAATCAATCAATAATGAATCATTATTGTTATAATTAAGAATGTTTATGTTCCTTCTCCATGACAATCGTGATGCGTCAGCTTTTCAAAAACACAAAGTTAAGTACATAATTCAAAATGTACAAAAGAGTGGTCTGGCCTATCAATTGTCTTTTTTCCTCAAATAAAAGGCTGCTAACAAATGTAACAACAGGGTGAGAAGTGTAGTTTCAGTCAGATCTGCATTCAAATACTGTTAGAAATGATTTGAAATAGTGAAGCTGTGGTTGATTGAGCTGGCCTGTTGCATTGGAACTAATAAAAAAGTATTGGAAATACAAACCCCGCCCACCTGGCCCTCCAGGCAGGTTAAAGCAAACGCTTAAGCTATTTGAAATAGTGTAGTGTTGAACTCAGGTCTTATTGCAGTGTACCTTGTGTTTGACCATCCTGGCCACACAGATCCATTTTATAAGCCGTTTGCTCATGTTGAAACAGTGAAGCAAATCAATGAAACACTGAAGACATGAAATTCTCAGACTAAAAACCTCATACAAAATAATGGTTATTAACACAAATCAATGCTTGTATAGATGAGTTACTGACATTTTGAGATAGCTTTCAGGAAACAGTCAAATGAACACAAACTCAAATATACAGATAATAGATAGTAGCAGTGCTTGGTGCCGTGGCCAAGGTCCTACATTAGGCAGAGCGAAGATCATGGTCACATAGAAGTAGATAGTAGTTATGCGCCAGAGGCTGGTCTAGCAGGTAACTGGGCCACTGCACTAGATACATGTCACCCCTCAGTGTGGGTAAGAATCCTGGCCCCAGCACTAGTCTGCATCTCCCTCCCTCTCCATCTCCTTACTCACTAAAATACAAATACTATGAAATATACATTTTAATAATAATAATAATATATATGTACACACAGTATAAACAAGCTAGCTCACATCTGAGCATACATGTCAACTAACTGGGACAGAGACAAGATGCAAACTCACCAATCCACTCATCCACCCAGGCAAAGGCTTGTCTGTGTCCTAGGAGCAGGACGTCACGGATAACCTGAGGATGGAGAGAGAAGGACAAGGAAGGTAAAGAGGGAGGGAGGGAGGGAGGGAGGGAGGGAGGGAGGGGGGAGGGAGGGAGGGAGGGAGGGAGGGAGCAAGAAAGAAAGAAGGGTGGACAGGAAAGGAGGTTAGAAGACTTAGTGAGAGGACAGGTGAGTCAGAGAGGAAAGGAAGCTAGAAGACTTAGTGAAAGGACAGGTGTGTCAGAGAGGAAAGGAAGCTAGAAGACTTAGGGAGAGGACAGGTGCGTCAGAGAGGAAAGGAAGTTAGAAGACTTAGGAAAGGACAGGTGAGTCAGAGAGGAAAGGAAGCTAGAAGACTTAGTGAGAGGACAGGTGAGTCAGAGAGGAAAGGAAGCTAGAAGACTTAGTGAGAGGACAGGTGAGTCAGAGAGGAAAGGAAGCTAGAAGACTTAGGGAGAGGACAGGTGAGTCAGAGAGGAAAGGAAGTTAGAAGACTTAGGGAGAGGACAAGTAGGTCAGAGAGGAAAGGAAGTTAGAATACTTAGTGAGAGGACAGGTGAGTCAGAGAGGAAAGGAAGCTAGAAGACTTAGTGAGAGGACAGGTGAGTCAGAGAGGAAAGGAAGCTATAAGACTTAGTGAGAGGACAAGTGAGTCAGAGAGGAAAGGAAGCTAGAAGAGTTAGTGAGAGGACAGGTGATTCAGAGAGGAAAGGAAGTTAGAATACTTCTTGAGAGGACAGGTGAGTCAGAAAGGAAAGGAAGCTAGAAGACTTAGTGAGAGGACAGATGAGTCAGAGAGGAAAGGAAGCTAGAAGACTTAGTGAGAGGACAGGTGAGTCAGAGAGGAAAGGAAGCTAGAAGACTTAGTGAGAGGACAGGTGAGTCAGAGAGGAAAGGAAGTTAGAAGACTTAGGAAGAGGACAGGTGAGTCAGAGAGGAAAGGAAGTTAGAAGACTTAGGGAGAGGACAAGTAGGTCAGAGAGGAAAGGAAGTTAGAATACTTAGTGAGAGGACAGGTGAGTCAGAGAGGAAAGGAAGCTAGAAGACTTAGTGAGAGGACAGGTGAGTCAGAGAGGAAAGGAAGCTAGAAGACTTAGTGAGAGGACAAGTGAGTCAGAGAGGAAAGGAAGCTAGAAGACTTAGTGAGAGGACAGGTGATTCAGAGAGGAAAGGAAGTTAGAATACTTATTGAGAGGACAGGTGAGTCAGAAAGGAAAGGAAGCTAGAAGACTTAGTGAGAGGACAGATGAGTCAGAGAGGAAAGGAAGCTAGAAGACTTAGTGAGAGGACAGGTGAGTCGGAGAGGAAAGGAAGCTAGAAGACTTAGTGAGAGGACAGGTGAGTCAGAGAGGAAAGGAAGCTAGAAGACTTAGTGAGAGGACAAGTGAGTCAGAGAGGAAAGGAAGCTAGAAGACTTAGTGAGAGGACAGGTGAGTCAGAGAGGAAAAGAAGCTAGAAGACTTAGTGAGAGGACAGGTGAGTCAGAGAGGAAAGGAAGCTAGAAGACTTAGTGAGAGGACAGCTGGGTCAGAGAGGAAAGGAAGCTAGAAGAGTTAGGGAGAGGACAAGTGAGTCAGAGAGGAAAGGAAGCTAGAAGACTTAGGGAGAGGACAGGTGAGTCAGAGAGGAAAGGAAGCTAGAAGACTTAGTGAGAGGACAGGTGAGTCAGAGAGGAAAGGAAGCTAGAAGACTTAGTGAGAGTACAGGTGAGTCAGAGAGGAAAGGAAGTTAGAAGACTTAGTGAGAGGACAGGTGAGTCAGAGAGGAAAGGAAGCTAGAAGACTTAGTGAGAGGACAGGTGAGTCAGAGAGGAAAGGAAGTTAGAAGACTTAGTGAGAGGACAGGTGAGTCAGAGAGGAAAGGAAGTTAGAAGACTTGGTGAGAGGACAGGTGAGTCAGAGAGGAAAGGAGGTTAGAAGACTTAGTGAGAGGACAGGTGAGTCAGAGAGGAAAGGAAGCTAGAAGACTTAGGGAAAGGCCAGGTGAGTCAGAGAGGAAAGGAAGCTAGAAGACTTAGTGAGAGGACAGGTGAGTCAGAGAGGAAAGGAAGCTAGAAGACTTAGTGAGAGGACAGGTGAGTCAGAGAGGAAAGGAGGTTAGAAGACTTAGTGAGAGGACAGGTGAGTCAGAGAGGAAAGGAAGCTAGAAGACATAGTGAGTCAGAGAGGATGAACTTTAAGAGTTGTTCTCTGTCTTTCTTTCACTCCTCCACCAGTTAATGTTAGCCATGTGTGTCCCTGTATGAGTAATGCTGTGTGTGATGTTAGGGAAAGAGACCCTTAGGCAAGGAGAGGGACAGCTCAGAGGGGGAATAGGTAGGGGTGGAGGGGGCTATATTGAATTGTGTGTGTGAATACAGAAATGGTGGGTGGACATAACTGGACTGACCTTGTGTACAAACTGCTCCACCCGTGTCTGAAGACCCCACACCTCGAACTTGACTGTCACCAGTTTGTAGGAGCACATGATGGGTTCCTGGTTGTCGATCCAGCCCTCCTGCAGAACACCCCGGTCTGTCTTCTCTGATTTAAAGTACCGCAAGTCCTACAGGGAACCATGGAAACACAGTATGGACAGTATTAAAGCTACAGACCGGGATTGGTACATCCAATGTTGGACATCTTTTGACATAGTGACATTGAAGAATATAACTTTCACATACCTCATGAGCTTAGTGCCACTGTCTCACCTCATTGTTTTGTCTCTATACAGGAATGCAATTCAATTCCTGACCCAATGAGTTTTGCAGTAAACATTCTGACAAGTATGAATGAACCATGTTTCTTTGTCCAGCAGTCCAGCAGAATGGATGGTAGGTACCAGGTGGGTACAAGTCTCATGGAGAGCTCAGCCTGGAGCAGCCCGCTGGGGGGGGGGGTTCTCATTACAAACAGTACCCATTACGCATGAATTAATCACACTTCCCTGGGGACTGTAATGCTCATTAGCAAGGTCAGGTGTCTCACTGTTGGGAGGGTGAGAAGGGATGCATCTCACACGCACGTACACAGAAACACACACACACACACACACGCACGCACGCACACACACACACACACACACACACACACACACACGCATGCACACACACGCATGCACACAGAAACACACACACACTTTACGTGATTGCAGATGAGACGCGTTATAACGTTTGGTTAGGTTGGGTCAGAGGTGAGTGTGTGTGTGTGTGTGTGTGTGTGGGGGGGGTTGTATATAAGCTATTTTATGTGCACAGTCTGCTTTTCAGGTGCTTCTTGATCATGTGACCTTACCAGGAGAGAACTCTGGGACTAGATGGTATACAGTTACGAACAGAATTGACTTTATGTAGCAGGTTAGGATAACTTACGCAGCAGGATAGGATAATTAACCTAGCAGGTTAGAATAACTTACGCAGCAGGATAGGATAATTAACCTAGCAGGTTAGAATAACTTACACAGCAGGATAGGATAATTAACCTAGCAGGTTAGAATAACTTACACAGCAGGATAGGATAATTAACCTAGCAGGTTAGGAGAACTTACCCAGCAGGATACGATAATTAACCTAGCAGGTTAGGAGAACTTACACAGCAGGATACGATAATTAACCTAGCAGGTTAGGAGAACTTACGCAGCAGGATAGGATAATTAACCTAGCAGGTTAGGAGAACTTACCCAGCAGGATACGATAATTAACCTAGCAGGTTAGGAGAACTTACACAGCAGGATACGATAATTAACCTAGCAGGTTAGGAGAATTTATGCAACAGGATACAATAATTAATCTAGATAGGTTAGGAGAACTTAAGTAGCAGGATAGGACAATTGTCACGCCCTGACCTTAGAGATCCCTGTTTATTCTCTATATTTTGGTTAGGTCAGGGTGTGACTAGGGTGGGTACTCTAGTTTTTGTATATCTATGTTTTCTTTTTCTTTGCTGGCCTAGTATGGTTCCCAATCAGAGGCAGCTGTCTATCGTTGTCTCTGGTTGGGGATCATACTTAGGCAGCCCTTTTTCCCACCTTCAGTTGTGGGATCTTGTCTTTCTTTGTTGCATGGGTTGCACTCCTAAGCTTTTCGATCGTTGTATTGTTTATTGGTGTATTTTTATGGTTCACATTTTAATAAAATATGATGAACTCAAATCACGCTGCGCCTTGGTCTCTACCCTTAACAATGAACGTTACAACAATTAACCTAGCAGGTTAGGAGAACTTACGGAGGAGGATAGGACAATTAACCTATCAGGTTAGGATAATTTATGGAGCAGGATAGGACAATTAACCTAGCAGGTTAGGAGAACCTACGGAGCAGGATAGGACAATTAACCTATCAGGTTAGGATAATTTATGGAGCAGGATAGGATAATAACCTAGCAGGTTAGGAGCATTAGGTTAAGGTTAGGACAATGGTTAGGCTTAGGGTTAGTTGAAATGCTACAATTCTCCCCTAAACCACCAACAAATTTACATTTTGACGATTTATGTGTCACTTTCGGCTTTAGAAGCTTCTGATAGGCTAATTGACATAATTTGAGTCAATTGGAGGTGTGCCTGTGGATGTATTGAAAGGCCTACCTTCAAAATCAGTGCCTCTTTGCTTGACATCATGGGAAAATCAAAAGAAATCAACCAAGAATTCAGAAAAAAGTTGTAGACCCCCACAAGTCTGGTTCATCCTTGGGAGCAATTTCCAAACACCTGACGGTACCACGTTCATCTGTACAAACAATAGTACGCAAGTATAAACACCATGGGACCACGCAGCCGTCATACCGCTCAGGAAGGAGACGCGTTCTGTCTCCTAGAGATGAACGTACTTTGGTGCCAAAAGTGCAAATCAATCCCAGAACAGCAGCAAAGGACCTTGTGAAGATGCTGGAGGAAACAGGTACAAAAGTAGCTATATATCCACAGTATAACGAGTCCTATATCGACATAACCTGAAAGGCAGCTCAGCAAGAAAGAAGCAACTGCTCCAAAACCGCCATAAAAAAGCCAGACTACGGTTTGCAACTGAACATGGGGACAAAGATTGTACTTTTTGGAGAAATGTCCTCTGGTCTGATGAAACAAAAATAGAACAACACCATCCCAACTGTGAAGCATGGGGGTGGCAGCATCATGTTGTTGGGGTGCATTGCAGCAGGAGGGACTGATGCACTTCACAAAATAGATGTCATCATGAGAAAAGAAAATTATGTGGATATATTGAAGCAACATCTCAAGGCATCAGTTAAGAAGTTAAAGCTTGGTCGCAAATGGGTCTTCCAAATGGACAATGACCCCAAGTATACTTCCAAAGTTGTGGCAAAATGGCTTAAAAGGACAACAAAGTCAAGGTATTGGAGTGGCCATCACAAAGCCCTGAACTCAATCCTATATAAAATTTGCGAGCAGAACTGAAAACGCGTGTGCGGGCAAGAAGGCCTATACACCTGACTCAGTTACACCCGCTCTGCCAGGAGGAATGGGCCATAATTCACCCAACTTATTGTGGGAAGCTTGTGGAAGGCTACTTGAAACGTTTGACCCAAGTTAAACAATTTAAAGGCAATGTTACGAAATACTAATGGAGTGTATGTAAACTTCTGACCCACTGGGAATGTGATGAAATAAATAATTCTCTCTACTATTATTCTGACATTTCACATTCTTAAAATAAAATGATGATCCTATCTGACCTAAGACAGGGAATTTTTATTAGGATTAAATGTCATTGTGAAAAACTGAGTTGAAATGTATTTGGCTAAGGTGTATGTAAACTTCCGACTTCAACTGTATATCATTGTTCTGGTATAATGTGAATTTGGGTTGCAAAATTCCAGCAACTTTCCCAAAATTCCCAGGTTTCTGTAAATCCTGGTTGGAATATTCCAATGTATTTGTTTATTCTCTCCTGATTCCAGGAATATTCCAACCAGGATTTCTGGAAAATATGAGAATTTGGGGAAATTTACCAGAATTTTGCAGCCCTAGCTTAATGTAATAGTATGACCATTTGTCTCTTTGTACTTACATTTGAACAATGACAGGTGAAACGTTACTGCAGTTGGCAACATATAAGACTAAGTCTATGCTCTCCTGAACACAGCAGTTATCAGGGATCTAAAACTGGCTCAGATCAAATCAAATATATTTAAATAGGCTGGTTGACATTGTATTGTATTCCAGAAAAAAGCATCTGGTGGCTAGGGCATCAATCCCCGTCCTCTGGTCAAACATAAAAGACAGATCCATTGCTGTCCCCCTGACTCTAATAACAGACATGGTATTAGAGCCCCCCCACACACACACACGTATGGAGAGGCAGATAGCCAGTTGGTGGAGTGAGAAGCTTTAAGAGGCTGTTTGAGGAAGATAACGCCGTGTATTCCTCCATTCCTCCACCCCCTTCCCTCCATCCACCCCTACATCAACCCTCCCTGAGGCTTATGAAGAGAAAAGAATGGAACGTGTAGGAGAGCAGGGACACAGCAGTGAACATGGTTAATGGCAGCCAAGACCAGCTAGAGGTCTCTCTCTCTGATGAAACTAGCAGCTAGCTGACCCTCAGGGCTGAGAGGGGAGATATGACCAGCTAGAGGTCTCTCTCTGATGAAACTAGCAGCTAGCTGACCCTCGGGGCTGAGAGGGGAGATATGACCAGCTAGAGGTCTCTCTCTCTGATGAAACTAGCAGCTAGCTGACCCTCAGGGCTGAGAGGGGAGATATGACCAGCTAGAGGTCTCTCTCTCTGATGAAACTAGCAGCTAGCTGACCCTCGGGGCTGAGAGGGGAGATATGACCAGCTAGAGGTCTCTCTATCTGATGAAACTAGCAGCTAGCTGACCCTTGGGGCTGAGAGGGGAGATATGACCAGCTAGAGGTCTCTCTCTCTGATGAAACTAGCAGCTAGCTGACCCTCAGGGCTGAGAGGGGAGATATGACCAGCTAGAGGTCTCTCTCTCTGATGAAACTAGCAGCTAGCTGACCATCAGGGCTGAGAGGAGAAATTAGCAAATGAGATATGAGAGAAATGGGGATTTGTAAACACTCTTAGAAAAAAGGGTTCCAAAAGGGTTTTCGGCTGTCCCCATAGGAGAACCCTTTTTGGTTCCAGGTAGAAGGGTTCAACTTAGAACCAAAGTAGTTCTACCTGGAACCAAAAAAGGGTTCTTCAAAGGGTTCTCCTATGGGGTCAGCCAAATAAACCTTTTAGGTTCTAGATAGTGCAGTTTTTCTAAGACTATATTCTCTTTTGTTATCAGACTCTTACACTTTTTCTGACTTTGTGAAACGACCAGGTTGCTAGCACCCAGAGCTCACCCCCCCACTCCTCCCAAAAAGTACACTTCCACACTTTCTAACATGGGTTTAACAATGGTAGAAACTCACGCCAGCCAATGCTTACACCAATTATATGGGTTTATATCCATGCCGGTGAGTGTACAAGTACACACTTGTACTGGAAAACGATGGAGAATTGTGACTGTCGAAGTCCACTGCTGCTGAAACAGTGACTTGGGATTCCTAACCCTTGACTTCTAACCTTTGACCTCCTCACCTCAGACTCCTTGTAGTAGCGCTCTGGGATCTCGTCGTAGGCGATATCCACTAAGCACACCTCTATCTCCTCCTCCCCTTTGGGCTCGCTGTCAAAGATCTGAGGGATAGAGAAAAAGAGATGGGCATGTCATTTTAGAGAGAGAGAGAGAAAGAGAGAGAACATAATCAACTGTTCTCCATGATGAGGACGTTGTATTTCAGCAACACCTTATCTATGTAGATGTATATCAGTGATCTTAGGAGTGAAGCTCAATCAACGGTCATTCCCACAGCAGCCACTAGGTGGAGCTCTGATGTTTGGGTAAGTTGAGCGAGCGAGCATTTCATGATACTGATCGGCCGGCCGTAAGCTGCCAATCATATAGAGAATGACATTGTTTGAAGGAGGAAAGCGAGGCTTTTAACGGTTATGAATGCTTTACTCCTTTCCCCATTAAAGCCATTAGACCTCGTCAGGTGACAGGTGCTTTCGCCCGGAGGATACATTTAGCTCATTTAGCAGGGAGATAGAAACAGGAGAGACAGAGACAGAGCTGGTGCAGTAATAACCTCCTTGAAATAGTTGAATAATCCAGACAAAAATCCATCCATTACTGACATCAATGTATATTCATCTACCAACCTTTGCATGATAAGTAGACTGAGAGGATGAAAAACTGAACTGAATAATGATGTCTTTGAGAGTAGAGGAAGTAAGCCTTGGGAAATTGAGTCATTGATGGGATGAATTTAAAATTAAGCAAATACATACTTTAGTCTCAGGAACGAAGTCAGGGTCGTGTTCGTTTTGCACCAAACACAAGAAAATCAGCTGAAACAGGGAGGGATTACCTGGAAATGTCCAATAAGAAACGTTTCTTTTGTCTATAGCAAAACGTTTTGAAATGGTTTCCGTTATGTCCTAATGAACACGACCCAGGACAGACAAGATCAGTTTTATGATATGACATCATGTAAATGTTGTGGAATGGTAATGTGAATGTGTCCCCCACCAGGAAATGAGGATCAGTGGTGAGAGGAACAAGAAGCAACAGTCCTTGTTTAAAGGACTGGATCAGACATGCAGACAGATACACACAATATCTCCCTATATCTTATTTCCTTTCTATCTTACTCCCCCTTCTCTCAACTCTGGTTGTCTGGATATCAGTCCTTCATACTGTAGGGAATTCAAATATGTAGCCAAGGAGCTGTAGGCAATCATCCCTTTCTCCCTGACATACCAACTCTCACAAAGAGAAGGTGCAGCAGGCGAACGTGGCTGAAAACAACTGTTGTCTACATCTCAAATGCAGTGCAGGGCTCTGGTCAAAAGTAGTGCACTACATAGGGAATAGATTGTCATTTGAGATGCAGATATGTGACAGAGTAAGACCTTGGTGTACTAAGGATGTCCTTGACATGTCCTTCAAACCAGAAGAAGGGGGATGAGTTATGAGTAAACCCATTGTGTAACATGAAGCAATGGGCATCTGATAGCAAACCCAACCAAGATAATGCATTATTGAAACTCTCCTAACAAAGAGGTATTCGATATAAACTCTCCTAACACAGAGGTATTCGATATAAACTCTCCTATCACAGAGGTATACAATATAAACTCTCCTATCACAGAGGTATACGATATAAACTCTCCTATCACAGAGGTATACGATATAAACTCTCCTATCACAGAGGTATACGATATAAACTCTCCTATCACAGAGGTATACGATATAGACTCTCCTATCACAGAGGTATACGATATAAACTCTCCTATCACAGAGGTATACAATATAAACTCTCCTATCACAGAGGTATACAATATAAACTCTCCTATCACACAGCCTTTACCCCACAGTTATCCATATTTTATTTAACTAAATTCTTATTTACAATGACAGCCTAGGAACAGTGGGTTAACTACCTTGTTTAGTGGCAGAATGACAGATTTTTACCTTGTCAGCTCAGGGATTTGATCTAGCAACCTTTTGGTTACTGGCCCAATGCTCTAACCACTAGGCTACCTGCCACCCCAACGGATTAACCCATATCCAACTTGATTTTGACTCGGAGGCCTGGGCCCATATTAATAAAGCCTCTCAGAGTTGGAGTGCTGATCTAGGACCAGTTTTGACTTGAACAAGGGGAACCTGATCCTAGATCAGCACTCATAATAAAGATGCTTTATGAATATGGGCCCTGAAGCCCACAGACTGAATGGTAATCTCACTGATTTTAGTGAGGGAGAGGCTAGCCAATGAAATAAACGTGCATTCTGATGAGTTGGTTGGGGCATCGTGAATATATTAGACCCGTGTTCTTATTCATCCCAGCATCCCCCTGTTCTGACTCCATCCACTCGTTTAGAAGTGAGAGAAAAAGATGGGACTGAATGTTGTATGTGGCATTCAAGTGCACACACCATGACCACTCACAGACACACACCATGACCACTTACACAGACACACACCACACCATGAACACTCACAGTCACACACCATGACACACACCATGAACACTCACAGTCACACACCATGACCACTCACAGACACACACCATGACCACTCACAGACACACACCATGAACACAGACACACACCATGGACACTCACAGTCACACACCACACCATGACCACCATGACACAGACACACACCATGAACACTCACAGTCACACACCATGACCACTCACACACCATGACCACTCACAGACACACACCATGACCACTCACAGACACACACCATGACCACTCACAGTCACACACCATGACCACTCACAGACACACACCATGACCACTCACAGACACACACCATGACCACTCACAGACACACACCATGACCACTCACAGACACACACCATGACCACTCACAGACACACACCATGACCATGCACAGACACACACAATGACCATGCACAGACACACACCATGACCATGCACAGACACACACCATGACCATGCACAGACACACACCATGACCACTCACAGACACACACCATGACCATGCACAGACACACACCATGACCATGCACAGACACACACCATGACCATGCACAGACACACACCATGACCACGCACAGACACACACCATGACCATGCACAGACACACACAATGACCATGCACAGACACACACCATGACCATGCACAGACAACCATACTGACATTGTCATTGCTGCCTTTGTTGTCCTCATACTTGGTCTCTATGTGAATGGAGAACTTTGGCAGAAAGGAACACTAGAGAAGAGGAGAGAAGAGCAGGAGATTACACACAGAATATAGACACATTAAGACAATATTTTGACTTGTTATGTCTGAGTCCCAAATAGTACCCTATTGCCTATGTAGTGCACTATTGTTGACCAGGACGCACTATGTTGGCCCCATAGTGGGCCTTGGTCAAAACACTACATAGGCTATTGCCCATTTGGGACATAACCTAAATGTAGAGTGGTTAAATCCGAATAATCTCCAACAAGGTGTGGAGCACTGGGGAAACTGATCTCCATGGGAGATGGGATAGAATATTTCTACCACTATCCATACAAGCTCAGGAAAGACAGAGGGAATATCTTCCTGGGTCTTTGTGGTCAGCCTGCAGGGTGAGGTGTTTTATGGGCAGTGTGTGTGTGTGTGTGTGTGTGTGTGTGTGTGTGTGTGTGTGTGTGTGTGTGTGCACGTGTACGCATGTGTGTGTGTCATGCTGAGTGTGATTGCGTGTGTTTTATTGCCCCTGTCTTCAGTAATAATGATTATATTATATCGCCCTGTGGATTTACTGGCTCCTCGTCCACACCCTGAACCTCCCCCCAATCCCCCCATGGCTAGTCAACTATCACTCATACCTTCCTCCCCGTCCCCCATGGCTAGTCAACTATCACTTATACTTTCCTTCCCGTCCCCCCATGGCTAGTCAACTATCACTCATACCTTCCTCCCCGTCCCCCATGGCTAGTCAACTATCACTTATACTTTCCTTCCCGTCCCCCCATGGCTAGTCAACTATCACTCATACCTTCCTCCCTGTCCCCCCATGGCTAGTCAACTATCACTCATACCTTCACTCATACCTTCGCCCCCCCCATCCCCCCATGGCTAGTCAACTATCACTCATATACCTTCCTTCCCCCCCATGGCTAGTCAACTATCACTCATACCTTCCTCCCCGTCCCCCCATGGCTAGTCAACTATCACTCATACCTTCCTCCCCGTCCCCCATGGCTAGTCAACTATCACTCATACCTTCCTTCCCGTCAACTATCACTCATACCTTCCTTCCCGTCACCCCATGGCTAGTCAACTATCACTCATACCTTCCTCCCCTTCCCCCATGTCAACCCCATGGCTAGTCAACTATCACTCATACCTTCCTCCCCGTCCCCCATGGCTAGTCAACTATCACTCATACCTTCCTCCCCGTCCCCCATGGCTAGTCAACTATCACTTATACTTTCCGTCCCCCCATGGCTAGTCAACTATCACTCATACCTTCCTGGCTAGTCCCTGGCTCCCCCATACATGGCTAGTCAACTATCACTCATACCTTCCTCCTGTCCCCCCATGGCTAGTCAACTATCACTCATACCTTCCTCCCCGTCCCCCCATGGCTAGTCAACTATCACTCATACCTTCCTCCCCATCCCCATGGCTAGTCAACTATCACTCATACCTTCCTCCCCGTCACCCCATGGCTAGTCAACTATCACTCATACCTTCCTCCCGGTCACCCCATGGCTAGTCAACTATCACTCATACCTTCCTCCCCATCCCCCCATGGCTAGTCAACTATCACTCATACCTTCGTATCACTCATACCTTCCTTCCCATCCCCCCATGACTAGTCAACCCACTCATACATGGCTAGTCAACTATCACTCATACCTTCCTCCCCGTCCCCCCCATGGCTAGTCAACTATCACTCATACCTTCCTCCCCATCCCCCCATGGCTAGTCAACTATCACTCATACCTTCCTCCCCATGGCTAGAGAACTATCACTCATACCTTCCTCCCCGTCCCCCCATGGCTAGTCAACTATCACTCATACTTTCCTCCCCATCCCCCCATGGCTAGTCAACTATCACTCATTCCTTCCTCCCCGTCAACTATCACTCATTCCTTCCTCCCCGTCCCCCCATGGCTAGTCAACTATCACTCATACCTTCCTCCCCGTCCCCCCATGGCTAGTCAACTATCACTCATACCTTCCTCCCCGTCCCCCCCATGGCTAGTCAACTATCACTCATACCTTCCTCCCCATGGCTAGTCAACTATCACTCATACCTTCCTATCACTCATACCTTCCTTCCCATCCCCCCATGGCTCCCCTCATGGCTAGTCAACTATCAACTATCACTCATACCTTCCTCCCCGTCCCCCCATGGCTAGTCAACTATCACTCATACCTTCCTCCCCGTCCCCCCATGGCTAGTCAACTATCACTCATACCTTCCTCCCCGTCCCCCACTCATACCTTCCTCCCCGTCCCCCCATGGCTAGTCAACTATCACTCATACCTTCCTCCCCGTCCCCCCATGGCTACTAGTCAACTATCACTCATACCTTCCTCCCCATCCCCCCATGGCTAGTCAACTATCACTCATAACCCCCCCCATGGCTAGTCAACTATCACTCATACCTTCCTCCCCGTCCCCCCCATGACTAGTCCATGGCTAGTCAACTATCACTCATACCTTCCTCCCCGTCCCCCCATGGCTAGTCAACTATCACTCATACCTTCCTCCCCATCCCCCCATGGCTAGTCAACTATCACTCATACCTTCCTCCCCGTCACCCCATGGCTAGTCAACTATCACTCATACCTTCCTCCCCGTCACCCCATGGCTAGTCAACTATCACTCATACCTTCCTCCCCATCCCCCCATGGCTAGTCAACTATCACTCATACCTCCCCCCCATGGCTAGTCAACTATCACTCATACCTTCCTTCCCATCCCCCCATGGCTAGTCAACTATCACTCATACCTTCCTCCCTGTCCCCCCATGGCTAGTCAACTATCACTCATACCTTCCTCCCCGTCCCCCCCATGGCTAGTCAACTATCACTCATACCTTCCTTCCCATCCCCCCATGACTAGTCAACTATCACTCATACCTTCCTCCCCGTCCCCCCATGGCTAGTCAACTATCACTCATACCTTCCTCCCCATCCCTATCCCATGGCTAGTCAACTATCACTCATTCCTTCCTCCCCGTCCCCCCATGGCTAGTCAACTATCACTCATACCTTCCTCCCCGTCCCCCATGGCTAGTCAACTATCACTCATACCTTCCTCCCCGTCCCCATCCCCCCATGGCTAGTCAACTATCACTCATTCCTTCCTCCCCGTCCCCCCATGGCTAGTCAACTATCACTCATACCTTCCTGGCTAGTCCCGTCCCCCCATGGCTAGTCAACTATCACTCATATGGCTAGTCAACTATCACTCATACCTTCCTCCCCGTCCCCCCATGGCTAGTCAACTATCACTCATACCTTCCTCCCCGTCCCCCATGGCTAGTCAACTATCACTCATACCTTCCTCCCCATCCCCCCATGGCTAGTCAACTATCACTCATACCTTCCTCCCCATCCCCCCATGGCTAGTCAACTATCACTCATACCTTCCTCCCCATCCCCCCATGGCTAGTCAACTATCACTCATACCTTCCTCCCCATCCCCCCATGGGCTAGTCAACTATCACTCATACCTTCCTCCCCATCCCCCCATGGCTAGTCAACTATCACTCATAACTTCCTCCCCATGGCTAGTCAACTATCACTCATACCTTCCTCCCCGTCCCCCCATGGCTAGTCAACTATCACTCATACTTTCCTCCCCCATCCCCCCATGGCTAGTCAACTATCACTCATTCCTTCCTCCCCGTCCCCCCATGGCTAGTCAACTATCACTCATTCCTTCCTCCCCGTCCCCCCATCATACCTTCCTCCCCGTCCCCCCATGGCTAGTCAACTATCACTCATACCTTCCTCCCCGGGCTAGTCAACTATCACTCATACCTTCCTCCCCATCCCCCCATGGCTAGTCAACTATCACTCATACCTCTCCCCCATGGCTAGTCAACTATCACTCATACCTTCCTTCCCCCATGGCTATTAGTCAACTATCACTCATACCTTCCTCCCCGTCCCCCCATGGCTAGTCAACTATCACTCATACCTTCCTTCCCATCCCCCCATGGCTAGTCAACTATCACTCATACCTTCCTCCCCGTCCCCCCATGGCTAGTCAACTATCACTCATACCTTCCTCCCCGTCCCCCCATGGCTAGTCAACTATCACTCATACCTTCCTCCCCGTCCCCCCATGGCTAGTCAACTATCACTCATACCTTCCTCCCCGTCCCCCCATGGCTAGTCAACTATCACTCATACCTTCCATTTAGGACGCAGACTGAGGTGGTTGAAAATAAATCCTCAATGGCTAAATATAGAACCAGAACAATAGATGAAGCTGTCTGTAAAACTCATTGAAACATTATAGGCAAATTAAATAATATTCCATATTGAAGTCCCTTTAATGACATTCAAAGCCTAATCAAATTGAGCTTGTGCTTTACATAAGAGTCTAAGCTATTAAGTAAACATATGGAATTGTTTTAAGATGGTCATACCAAGGATCATTTAGCTATTAGATTTGGGATTTAAGGACCCACACAGCATTACTGTAGCGTTGTATTGCTGCTCTGTACATCTCTGGGGGAACCATTCACTGATTCAAAACAGAGATGGAATTCTACAGGAATACAACATTTCATACTCTTCTGTCAGTCATCAGAGCACAGCTCACCTAACCCTTGACTTCTGGCAGACTGCTCTGCATGTCTACTAGTTTATTTAACTAGACAAGTCAGTTAAGAACAAATTCTTATTTACAATGACGGCCTACCCCGCCCCAGCCTCGGACGCCGCTGGGCCAATTGTGCCCTGCCCTATAGGACTCCCCATCACGGCCGGTTGTGTCACAGTGTGTGTGTGTGTGTGTGTGTGTGTGTGTGCGTGCGTGTGTAAGGAACATCAGTGGTATACTCACAGTGTACTCTGCGTCACAGCAGGTGAAGAATCCAGGACCAGAGAGAGATGGAGAGAGAGAGTGAAAGAGGGGAGGGAGTTAAACAAGAGGAGAGAGAGAGAGAGAGAGAGACAGCGAGAGAAACAGAGAGAGAGAGGGAGAGACAGAGAGAGCGAGAGAGAGAGAGAGAGAGAGAGAGAGAGTGCGCGAGAGAGAGAGCGTGAGAGAGAGAAAGATGGGAGGGAGGGGGAGAGAGAGAAAGAGAGGGAGAGGGAGTGAAAGAGGGGAGGGAGTTTAACAAGAGGAGATGGAGAGAGAGAAAGAGAGAGGGAGAGGGAGAGAGGGAGTGAAAGAGGGGAGGGAGTTTAACAAGAGGAGAGAGAGGGAAAGACAGAGAGAGAAACAGAGAGAGAGAGTGACAGAGAGAGAGACAGAGAGAGAGAGAGAGAGAGTGCGAGAGAGAAAGATGGGATGGAGGGGGAGAGAGAGAAAGAGAGGGAGTGCAAGAGGGGAGGGAGTTTAACAAGAGGAGAGATGGAGAGAGAGAAAAAGAGAGAGAGAGAGGGAGTGAAAGAGGAGAGGGAGTTTAACAAGAGGAGAGATGGAGAGAGAGAAAGAGAGAGAGAGAGGGAGTGAAAGAGGGGAGGGAGTTTAACAAGAGGAGAGATGGAGAGAGAGAAAGAGAGAGAGAGAGGGAGTGAAAGAGGAGAGGGAGTTTAACAAGAGGAGAGATGGAGAGAGAGAAAAAGAGAGAGAGAGGGAGTGAAAGAGGGGAGGGAGTTTAACAAGAGGAGAGATGGAGAGAGAGAAAAAGAGAGAGAGAGAGGGAGTGAAAGAGGGGACAAGAGAAGAGAGGGAGAGAGAGCATCATGTGTTAAGAGGACACCTGAGAAGGACAACAAGGAGCAGCAGGAGCTTGTTTTCTTTTAGAGCGCTATAATAATATGATCCTCTCATCATGTTATCATCCATCACTCCCTCCATCCCTCCCAACAAGCTATTGGGATTCTTCTCTCTGAGGAAAGAAATATTGTGTGTGTGTTCGTGTGTGTGTGTGTGGTAGAGGGATGAAGCGAGGGAATACGTTGGGTCTGAACTGATAGAGAAGGTTGAGAACAGATAGAGCTCTTAGTCAGTCCAGTCCAACTAGCCAGCCAGAACAAACAGTCCCTGTGCAGACTACAGTACAATCCATCACCTATCTATAGACTATTATCACAATGTCTATCAGACTACAGTACAGTCCATGGTTTGAATCCCCGAGCCGGCAAGGTGTAAAAATGTGCCGTTCTTCACCTTGAGCGAGACAGTTAACCCCCAACACCACCTGCTCCCAGGGCGCTGATGACGTGGATGGCGATAAAGGCAGCCCCCGCACCTCTCTGATTCAGAGGGCTTGGATTAAATGTGGAAGACACATTTGGGTTGAATGCATTCAGTTGTACAACTGACCAGATATCCCCTTTCCTCCTTTCCATTATCAGACACACTGTGCATTCCTGTACTGCTCTTCTGTGATGGTGTAGGTAGTAGTGTAGAGGTGTTACAGTGTAATGGTCCTAGGAGTGGTTACCTGTGATGGTGTAGGTAGTAGTGTAGAGGTGTTACAGTGTAATGGTCCTAGGAGTGGTTACCTGTGATGGTGTAGGGGTAGTAGTTCCAGGCCTTCTCTGTCACATAGAAGATTTTAGGGACCACAGCCCTGGCCCAGCTAGGGAGCTTACTGAAAGAGACAAAAGAAGACAAGTGAGCTGAATGAAATAAGGGAGGAGTAGAGTGAAGAAAAGAGAGAAGCAAGGGAACGAGGGATGAGAAGAGACAAGAAGAGGGGAGAAGTAGAGGTAAGGTGGAGCACAGTGAGAGAAATAGAGAACAGCATCAAGCGGAAACAAGAGAAGACATGACATCCATCTGAATCATATACCTGAACCTTTCCACCCCTTGCTATCCCTTCCTCACTGTTAGACCCTATACAGTATCTGGCGCCAGCTGTGAGGAGCTG
The DNA here is from genome assembly GCF_045791955.1 of Oncorhynchus clarkii lewisi. NCBI lineage: Eukaryota > Metazoa > Chordata > Actinopteri > Salmoniformes > Salmonidae > Oncorhynchus > Oncorhynchus clarkii. Next base: position 1,336,078 of record NC_092158.1, on the reverse strand, counting down.
AAAATGGAGAATGCTGGGTGGCCATTGCGGCTCAAAATTCTGTAGATGATGGTGATGTTACTGGGCAACCTGCGGTAAAAGGGAGAGGACGGAGCACAGAGGACACAGACAGGGGTTTTCTCATTCAGAACTAAAGGAACCTCTGTGACCATCATGGTCTGACCTTGTAGCCAATCAGGGAGAACCCATTCAAGAATGTCCTATCTAAACCCTAACCAGAGAACCAGAGCTGGAAGGATGAGCAGCAAAGATGTCTGCTGCTGTGATGCTGAGGTGGATGTTTATATTTTGGCAAAGTTTGGAAAAGCAAAATGCTGAGTTAAAACTGTTAAATACGAGGAGAGAGGACAAGAATCCTATGAGAACAAATTAAATTGACACTGAGATTTTGAGCTCTTGGGTGGAGGCATAAACTTTATTAGAGGCATAAAGTATATTTTATCCCAATTCCATCCGGACACTACATTTGTGAGGATGAATCGAAGCAGAAAGCCCGCAACAGCAAAAGCCAACAGTTACAGCCCAAACGGCTGTGTATCAGGGACACAGACCCATAAATATTGTGGGTGTCACGGGTGGGGTAGTTTACTGCAGTCAATATCATACATTGGAGAAGTGCAGACTGCAGCACCAGGCCAGCCATAAAGTTGCAAATAGCTCTGTCAACAGAAGGTGGGCGGCTGCCATTTTAAACAGCCAAATGCCACTGGGGGAGGATTCCCACTCAAAATGCTAAATTTACTGAGTAATGTTGGAGCACAACCCTCCCTCCCTCAGCCTTGTTGATTAGATGGCTGAATCACATGAGGATGGGGGCACCTTAATTGGGGAGGACGGGCTGGTGGAACGGTATCAAATACATAAAACACATTGTTTCCATGTGTTTGGTGCCATTCCATGCGCTCCGTTACGGCTAATATTATGGTCCGTCCTCCCCTCAGCAGCCTCCTGTGGACTGAATATTGTGTTCCTGTTGGTCCCAGTCTACAGATCCTCCAGTCACTAATCTCCTGTCAGTTCCACAGAGGACTGACATGCTGTGTTCATTGCACTCTCACTGACGGACCTTTAAATAGCAAAGTATAGAGGACCACTTTTATGTCCCCCCCCCTTTCTGCACACACGCACTTACGTACTTGTCTGTCTGTGGTAGCAGGTGGTCTGTGGGTGGGAAGGCAGGTACAGCATCCCAACGTGACTGTTTAAATGATCCACCACTTACACAACACTGATCTCCTCTCCCATCAGAGCTCACACAGGCAGCTACCAGTCTTACTTCTGTCTGAAAACCCCCACTCCTCTCTGTCTTTTCCAGTTCTTTCTCTCTCTGCCTCGCCTGGCATTTTAAAATCTAAAACCGTCACTCAAATCTCTACAGGGAAGTGAATGGTAACATAATGTGTGCTAAATTAGAACTAAGGTTTTGAAATTACGTTTAAATACTTGAGTTTCAGAAGTGGGCATCTGTAACCTGTGAACTGGGACCCTGTACCACCCATAGATACCATACATTACTGGTGCCACCCATAGATACCATACATTACTGGTACCACCCATAGATACCATACATTACTGGTAACACCCATAGATACCATACATTACTGGTGCCACCCATAGATACCATACATTACTGGTACCACCCATAGATACCATACATGACTGGTACCACCCATAGATACCATACATTACTGGTACCACCCATAGATACCATACATTACTGGTACCACCCATAGATACCATACATTACTGGTACCACCCATAGATACCATACATTACTGGTACCACCCATAGATACCATACATTACTGGTACCACCCATAGATACCATACATTACTGGTACCACCCATAGATACCATACATTACTGGTACCACCCATAGATACCATACATTACTGGTGCCACCCATAGATACCATACATTACTGGTACCACCCATAGATACCATACATTACTGGTACCACCCATGGATACCATACATTACTGGTGCCATACCATACATTACTGGTGCCACCCATAGATACCATACATTACTGGTACCACCCATAGATACCATACATGACTGGTACCACCCATAGATACCATACATTACTGGTACCACCCATAGATACCATACATTACTGGTACCACCCATAGATACCATACATTACTGGTACCACCCATAGATACCATACATTACTGGCACCACCCATAGATACCATACATTACTGGTACCACCCATAGATACCATACATTACTGGTACCACCCATAGATACCATACATTACTGGTACCACCCATAGATACCATACATTACTGGTACCACCCATAGATACCATACATTACTGGTACCACCCATTATCATGACCTGCTTCCCAAATGTCACTATATTCCCTATGGTCAAAAGTAATATTGCATTATAAAGGGATTAGGGTGCCATTTAAGATGTCGCCCATCGCTGACCCGGGTTGTACCTATCTGACCCCCTGGAAACCAATCAGAGTGTCTCCTCGCTTCCAGACATCTAATGAAGTCAGTGAATGGGAGATAGATAACGCTCCATAGGGACCAGACCCATGGAATCAATAGAGAGCAGTTCCTTCCGCCAGGCAGGCAGGCAGGTCTGCTGTGATCAGAATGAAACAGTTTGGAACACAGTTAGACCTGATGGATTTCCCAGAGCAGCACACTGCAGAGCCGTGACTTTCTGTGACTGTCCGACAACGCTGTCCACTTAGTGCATGAAGAACCCCTTGGGTTGTGACGGTTGCCTGGCTGGTGGAGGATTTGGTGGAGGCTGTTTCCATTGGCGACCTCATCTTGACCATTTTCCAAACTGGAATGAACCCACTCTGCTAAACTGTGCTCCTAGTCACATCTCTGATGATGAGTCAGTGACTCAGTTGATTGACTCTGATCTGTCAGTATTACTACAAGAGAAAGAGAAAGATGTGTGTGTTTGAGATAAAGAGAAAGATGTGTGTGTTTGAGATAAAGAGAAAGATGTGTGTGTGTTTGAGATAAATAGAAAGAACAAAACATTTTAAAAAGAAAGAAATAGGGAGAAAGAGTGAGGGAGAAACAAAGACAGAGAAAGAGAGACAGAGGTATACAGTATGCATGTTTGAGTATGAAAGAGCAGGTGGGCTTGCTTGTGCATGCAGTGTGTATGTTATCATGTGTCTCTGTGTGTGGAAGTGTGTGACTGATTGGGTCAAATCCAGGGCCAACTCACAGAAAGGGCATTAGTGAAGCAGAACGTGTATTTCAGACTCACCAGTGCGTTTAACAGCAAATTCAATTGTGATCTAAATCTACATAATGGAGAATCAAATATTCAATTTCACACAGTAATCATGTTCAACAGAGTGTGGAGATGGACTAACAGAGAAAATGGGATTTAAATGACACATGCAATAAAATATATTGCTCTTCTATGGCTAGAACCTGTGAGACCTATAATGTCTTAAAATCTTTATGTCCTCTTATGAGTGTTTTATGGAACCTCCATGTCCATACGGCAGCCCATTACTGTGTACAGTATGTTTTATTCCATTCTGATCTATTCTATACTATTCCATTCCATAATGTTATATACTTTTCTATTCTATTATGTTACATTCTATTCTATTAAGTGACCCATAATGATATGAGGATATCACAATACTATTTAAGTTCCTCGGCATACACATCACGGACAAACTGAAATGGTCCACCCACACAGTCAGTGTGGTGAAGAATGCGCAACAGCGCCTCTTCAACCTCAGGAGGCTAAAGAAATGGGTCTTGTCACCTAAAACCCTCACAAACTTTTACAGATGCACAATTGAGAGCATCCTGTTGGGCTGTAGCACCGCCTAGTACGGCAAATGCACCACCCACAACCATAAGGCTCTCCAGAAGGTGGTGTGGTCTGCACAACGCATCACCGGGGGCAAACTACCTGCCCTCCAGGACACCTACAGCACCCGATGTCACAGGAAGGCCAAAAAGAGGGCAACAACCACCCGAGCCCCTGCCTGTTCATCCCGCTAGCATCCAGAAGGCGAGGTCAGTACAGGTGCATCAAAGCTGGGACCGAGAAACTGAAAAACTGCTTCCATCTCAAGTCCATCAGACTGTTAAACAGCCACCACTAACACAAAGAGGCTGCTGCCTACATACAGACTTGCAAAATCATGGGCCACTTTAATAAATGGATCACAAATAACTTGAATAATGTTTGCATATCTTACATTACTCATCTCATATGTATATACTGTATTTTATACCATCTATTGCATCTGGCCTATGCCGCTCTGTCATTGCTCATCCATATATTTATATGTACATATTCTTATTCCATCCCTTTAGATTTGTGTGTATTAGGTGGTTGTTGTGGAATTGTTAGATTACTTGTTAGATATTCCTGCACTGTCGGAATTAGAAGCACAAGCATTTAGCTACACTCGCAATAACATATGCTAACCATGTGTATGTGACCAATAAAGTTTGATTTGATTTGATTTAGATTATAAAATGGCCGGGCCTGAGTAAAAGTGACTGGGCCTGAGTGAAAAATTACTGGGCCTGAGTAAAAGTGACTGGGCCTGAGTAAAAGTGACTGGGCCTGAGTGAAAGTGACTGGGCCTGAGGTACTGGGCCTGAAAATGACTGGGCCTGAGTGAAAGTGACTGGGCCAGAGTGTGACTGGGCCTGAGTAAAAGTGACTGGGCCTGAGTAAAAGTGACTGGGCCTGAGTAAAAGTGACTGGGCCTGAGTGAAAGTGACTAGGCCTGACTGGGCCTGGGTAAAAATGACTGGGCCTGAGTAAAAGTGACTGGGCCTGAGTAAAAGTGACTGGGCCTGAGTAAAAGTGACTGGGCCTGAGTGAAAGTGACTGGGCCTGAGTAAAAGTGACTGGGCCTGGGTAAAAATGACTGGGCCTGAGTAAAAGTGACTGGGCCTGAGTAAAAGTGACTGGGCCTGAGTAAAAGTGACTGGGCCTGAGTAAAAGTGACTGGGCCTGAGTAAAAGTGACTGGGCCTGAGTAAAAGTGACTGGGCCTGGGTAAAAATGACTGGGCCTGAGTAAAAGTGACTGGGCCTGGGCCTGAGTAAAAGTGACTGGGCCAGAGTAAAAGTGACTGGGCCTGAGTAAAAGTGACTGGGCCTGAGTAAAAGTGACTGGGCCTGAGTAAAAGTGACTGGGCCTGAGTGAAAGTGACTAGGCCTGAGTGAAAGTGACTGGGCCTGGGTAAAAATGACTGGGCCTGAGTAAAAGTGACTGGGCCTGAGTAAAAGTGACTGGGCCTGAGTAAAAGTGACTGGGCCTGAGTAAAAGTGACTGGGCCTGAGTAAAAGTGACTGGGCCTGAGTAAAAGTGACTGGGCCTGGGTAAAAATGACTGGGCCTGAGTAAAAGTGACTGGGCCTGAGTAAAAGTGACTGGGCCAGAGTAAAAGTGACTGGGCCTGAGTAAAAGTGACTGGGCCTGAGTAAAAGTGACTGGGCCTGAGTAAAAGTGACTGGGCCTGAGTGAAAGTGACTAGGCCTGAGTGAAAGTGACTGGGCCTGGGTAAAAATGACTGGGCCTGAGTAAAAGTGACTGGGCCTGAGTAAAAGTGACTGGGCCTGAGTAAAAGTGACTGGGCCTGAGTAAAAGTGACTGGGCCTGAGTAAAAGTGACTGGGCCTGAGTAAAAGTGACTGGGCCTGGGTAAAAATGACTGGGCCTGAGTAAAAGTGACTGGGCATGAGTAAAAGTGACTGGGCCTGAGTAAAAGTGACTGGGCCAGAGTAAAAGTGACTGGGCCTGAGTAAAAGTGACTGGGCCTGAGTAAAAGTGACTGGGCCTGAGTAAAAGTGACTGGGCTTGAGTAAAAGTGACAGGGCCAACATTTTCCAGTAAAAATGCAGCAAAAATAACTGAAAATTTTTACAATCACATTGCATCATTTAGCACATGATAAATGTGACCAAGAAACACCACAAAATGTCCTTGTCCAACAAGCCCTTTTAGGCCTACTGCCAAGTACAGATGTAAGATCTTAACTTGAGCCAGTTTGCTACAGCATGAAAATAATTCTGCAGCAACAGGAAATGTGAATTGTTATGTGGAACATGATAACATTTACATTTTTGTGGGGGTAGATACATATTTTGTAAAGGAAAATCAAGTCTGAAATGTCAATGTGTAAACTACAAACTTCAGAAGCCTTTTAAAACCTCCAATACACTACTAATATTTCTACTAAGATCCTACATCTGTAGCCAGGGCAGCTACACACGTTACAACCTCTTACAGCAACACTGCTGACAAAACAGGCAGACTGTCCAACTCAGACCGTAAACAATCATAATGAAATACATAACATCATAGAAGGCGTGTGAGCTTCATGTTTAGTGTAGCAATTCAGCCCCAACTAGAGGAACATTTTTAAGGAGCATTCGGGGGGGGGGGGGGGGGGGAGTATTTTATAAACACATTTCAGGCAATTCTATGACATTCATCATCAGAATCTTTAATATGATACCACAAACATGACAGGGTAGGCCTAGGATACTCTACTGACACTGACAAACTGAGATCAATGAAAATGACCTTGTCTTGAATGCAACTATCTAATCTAGGCCTACGAGAAGAGGAGACACATATGACAATATGACATCCATCTAGCCTGGAGGAGAAAAGTATTGTCCTAAACTTTCCAGTGGCACTGACTCACCCAATGAAGACAGTGAATATGGCACTCCCCAAGGATATGTCAGACGCTCTCCGCTAGTGCCAGGAGATTAGTCCTGCTGTAGCTTACTAATGGGAATAAACTACACAACACCTTGTGCTTAAATCATTTGAAAGGATCCTTCGGAGTATACAGTATGTGACTTCTGTGTTTACTGTATCTTCTGTGGGCAGTATTCAATCTGGCAGGACCATGGCTTTTTGACGTCTGGTTTGCTTAATATGAGGAATTTGATGTATAGCATTTCATTTAATTTTTTACTTTTACTGAAGTGTGACAATTGAGTACTTTCCCCACCACTGTACACATAAATCCAGATACTTTTATACTTTTACTCAACTAGTATTTTACTGGGAAACTTTCACTTTTACTTAAGTCGTTTAAGTCGTTTTCTATTAAAGTAACTTTACATATATTTTTTGTGTACTATTTACCCTTTTTCCTCCACAATTTGGTGATATCCTATTGGTAGTTACAGTCTTGTCCCATCGCTGCAACTACCGTACCAACTCGGAAGAGGCGAATGTTGAGAGCCATGATTCCTCCGAAACAAAACCCTACCAAGCCGCACTGCTTCTTGACAGACCGCTCGCTTAACCCGGAAGCCAATGTGTAGGAGGTACAACCGATGACCGTGTAAACGTGCATTTGCCCAGCCTGCCACAGGAGTCGCTAGATGGGCGCGATGGGACAAGGATATCCCGGTAGGCCAAACCCTCCCCTAACCCGGGCGACGCTGGGCTAATAGTGCGCCGCCTCATGGGTCTCCCGGTCTTGGCCAGCTGTGACACAACCTGGATCTGTAGTGGCGCCTCAAGCACCGCAGTGCAGTGCTTTAGACCGCTGCGCCACTCGGGAAAGCCTTTATTTTCACTCAAGTATGTCAATTGAGTACTTTTTCCAACCCAGTTGGTAAGTACACACTTACTTGTTGAGGTAGACCCGTTTTTCTGTGAACTGTCCCTGTCCATGTGTGGGGTCCTCGTAGGGTTCGTTCTGAACCACCTCCACTCCTTCTCCACGCTCACTCTGCTCATGGCTGTGCTTGCTGATCATATACAGCTGGCCAATCCTGTACTGGAAGACAGACAGACAGACAGACAGACAGACAGACAGACAGACAGACAGACAGACAGACAGACAGACAGACGTGGTTTTAGATCCACCATTCTAATGTTAGCTGTACAACAAATTGGAATGTTTCCAAACATTGTAGGAACGTTCATTGTTTGCAGGAATATATAGAGCAAGACGACAGCTTTAGCATGAGGACATTTAAAGATCATTAATAAGTTAAGATTAGTTGAGTATAAATAGGAATTTTATTGAGTGAAAATCTAAGGTTGTTGAAGAATGATGGTAAAATAAAACCACTAGTAAATCTCCCATTTAATGTTAGGCATCAGAACAATAACTTCATGACCATCATTAAACATATAAGCCCAGATCAGGTGCTATCCCAAGATCATAAATACCAGAGTTACAACAACCATGGCATATTCACACCTGGTAACCATCTCCATAACAACCAAACACATGGTTTAAAAGAGTCACCCACACCATAACAACAGAAACGTCCATATCAGTCCCACCCCCGAGCAAGCTCTAAACAACAGAACAATAGCAACAGTTGCCCACGCTAGGTGATACCATATCCCAGAGGCCTCCAGTCTAGTCAACACTCACAATCCTTCACTCATCGCACACCGGCATGGACCGTGAGGGCGTAACGACCATGTTGCTGTGAGCGACAGGGATGGTGTCATACGGTAACAATTTCCAACTCGGTGGAAAACATGAGTAGGGAGAGCAGGAGGGGGGATCTCGACAGCTTTGGGAGCGTGGTTTTCCGACTGCTGGCATTCCCATTCGTAGTCCAGGAAATCAATACTGAACTGTGACTAACATATATGACCCTGGTAGTCCTCTCAGGGACACAGGGGCTCAGTGCCTGTATCCCAAATCCCTACACAGTGTACTACTTTAGACCAGGACCCATAGGGCTCCGGTCAAAACTAGAGTACTATATAGGGACTAGGGTGCCATTTGGGACTCAACCAGTGCCTCAGAGTGTAGCTTCCTATAGAGTTTCAGAGAGACCTAGACTAATCTAGGAGGGGGAACAGAAACAGGCCACGGGGCTCTGACTTGTGGCTGACACCTCTTTTGATGATGTACCCCCAAGACGTCCAAGAGTAAGGTGTGGAAGATTAGGGAAAAAGAAGACCATTCTTAGAAATAGCACTATCAGCAGAACCAGTGGCAGGAAGAAACAACATGTGGGGGTGTGAGTGCAAGTTAAACTACAAATACTTATATTATGCCCAACAATCCAATAATTTTGGAACTTTCAGACTGTGGTAATGGCTGGTTCACTAAAGCAAATGGGGGAATATGCTATATATTCTGGTCACAATAACAACCTTTTTGCTGTCACACCAAATTAGGTTTCTGTCACAATGGTACCCTAATGCAGTATACCTTATTATTACAGTAGGCTTGGTGGTGCAGCTCCACCGTGGGACTCCTAATCCCGTTAATTACACTGAGACCCCTTTGACGCACAGGAGCGCAGTGCCATTCATCACAATGGGCTCCCTGACGCAGCTGCGCATTAGGGCGAGGTGACACTTTTAATGGAATTCTATGATCTGATATGTGATGTTTAGTGCTGCCTCTGTTTACAGGGCCTCTCGCGGAGGTGATTTCTCAAACTGAAGGCTGAAGTACAGACGTTAAATTAAATGATGTTCTCTCTCTCTGCATATATTTTTCTCTCTCCATCTCCGTATCTCTCAATTAAATTAAATTCAGTAGACTTTATTAACATGGCAAGTTAAATGACTTATGTTGTCAAAATACACTTATAACAACAATGGTGGGACCAACTGCAATAAGGTATCAATAATAACAGTAATAGTAGTAGTGGAAATGGTATTACCATTAACAGCAACAATATGAATTAGAATAATAATAATCATCTCTCTCACTTCACCTCGCTATCTCTCTATGTATCTATTTCTCTCTCTCTATGTATCTATTTCTATGTATCTATTTCTCTCTCTCTATGTATCTATTTCTCTGTCCATATCTCTCTCTCTATGTATCTATTTCTCTGTCCATATCTCTCTCTATGCATCTATTTCTCTGTCCATATCTCTCTCTCTATGTATCTATTTCTCTGTCCATATCTCTCTCTCTATGTATCTATTTCTCTCTCTCATGTATCTATCTTCTATGCATCTATTTCTCTGTCCATATCTCTCTCTATGCATCTATTTCTCTGTATCCATACATCTATCTCTGTCCATATATCTCTCTCTTTGCATCTATTTCTATATCTCTCTCTCTATGCATCTATTTCTCTGTCCATATCTCTCTCTCTATGCATCTATTTCTCTGTCCATATCTCTCTCTCTATGCATCTATTTCTCTGTCCATATCTCTCTCTCTATGCATCTATTTCTCTGTCCATATCTCTCTCTATGCATCTATTTCTCTGTCCATATCTCTCTCTCTATGCATCTATTTCTCTCTATGCATCTATTTCTCTGTCCATATCTCTCTCTCTATGCATCTATTTCTATTTCTCTCTGTCCATATCTCTCTCTATGCATCTATTTCTCTGTCCATATCTCTCTCTCTATGCATCTATTTCTCTCTATGTATCTATTTCTCTGTCCATATCTCTCTCTCTATGCATCTATTTATCTGTCCATATCTCTCTCTCTATGCATCTATTTCTCTGTCCATATCTCTCTCTAGGCATCTATTTCTCTGTCCATATCTCTCTCTATGCATCTATTTCTCTCTCCATATCTCTCTCTCTCGCTCTTCGCCAAAGCACAGTACCCCAGCCCGCTGAGGCTGTAACACAGACTTATATTCTGACTAATACAATTTTTCATAAAGCTCAAAATGTATGCAAGATCTCATTCAGATGTAGGTTGCCTACACGTCAATTGCAAAGACTGGCAACCACATTGTCAGCTGTTATAGTCAATGGCTTCATTCAAAATGGCACCCTATTCCCTATATAGTGCACTACTTTTGACCAGTGTCCATAGGAGAACACTATGTAGGGAGCCAATTTGGAAGCATCAAATCACTGTTGTTGGCGTAGTGTAAGCTGGCGTTACATATAGACAGTCTGCTGCATCCATCCTCCCAGAGAAGAAACACATAGATAAGACACTAGGTTTACAATAATAATGACCTCCTTCAGTCCTCTTGGTATGGTTGAGATGTGTTTTAGCTTCAACTGTCTCTCCTCACACAGAAGCCCAGTCATTTAGCCTGTAACTAAGATATATGGAGAGCTATATTAGCAGTAATTAGTCTGTCTATGTTCACATTTGAATTACATCGTTGTGTTGAGTAGACCATTGTCTGTCAGTTAGCGCTGGGTTGCCGTGTGAGTTGCCGTGTGGGTTGCCGTGTGCCGGTTCTAGCTCCAAAAATATCTAGAAAAACATTCCCTGGCTGTAAACACAAGCTTCTCGCCCCCACCTGCTTTTCTGTGGACATGGTGTGTGTGTGTGTGTCTGTCTGTGTGTGTGAAAGTGCGTGTGTGAGCGTGCGTGCATGGTGCATATACAGTGGGGAGAACAAGTATTTGATACACTGACGATGTTGGAGGTTTTCCTACTTACAAAGCATGTAGAGGTCTGTCATTTTTATCATAGGTACACTTCAACTGTGAGAGACGGAATCTAAAACAATAATCCAGAAAATCACATTGTATGATTTTTAAGTAATTAATTTGCATTTTATTGCATGACATAAGTATTTGATACATCAGAAAAGCAGAACTTAATATTTGGTACAGAAACTTTTGTTTGCAATTACAGAGATCATACGTTTCCTGTAGTTCTTGACCAGGTTTGCACACACTGCAGCAGGGATTTTGGCCCACTCCTCCATACAGATCCTTCAGGTTTCGGGGCTGTCGCTGGGCAATATGGACTTTCAGCTCCCTCCAAAGATTTTCTATTGGGTTCAGGTCTGGAGACTGGCTAGGCCACTCCAGGACCTTGAGATACTTCTTACGGAGCCACTCCTTAGTTACCCTGGCTGTGTGTTTCGGGTCGTTGTCATGCTGAAAGACCCAGCCACGACCCATCTTCAATGCTCTTACTGAGGAGGTTGTTGGCCAAGATCTCGCGATACATGGCCCCATCCATCCTCCCCTCAATACGATGCAGTCGTCCTGTCCCCTTTGCAGAAAAGCATCCCCAAAGAATGATGTTTCCATCTCCATGCTTCACGGTTGGGATGGTGTTCTTGGGGTTGTACTCATCCTTCTTCTTCCTCTAAACACGGCGAGTGGAGTTTAGACCAAAAAGCTCTATTTTTGTATCATCAGACCACATGACCTTCACCCATTCCTCCTCTGGATCATCCAGATGGTCATTGGCAAACTTCAGACGGGCCTGGACATGTGCTGGTTTGAGCAGGGGGACCTTGCGTGCGCTGCAGGATTTTAATCCATGACAGCGTAGTGTGTTCCTAATGGTTTTCTTTGAGACTGTGGTCCCAGCTCTCTTCAGGTCATTGACCAGGTCTTGCCGTGTAGTTCTGGGCTGATCCCTCACCTTCCTCATGATCATTGATGCCCCACGAGGTGAGATCTTGCATGGAGCCCCAGACCGAGGGCGATTGACCGTCATTTTGAACTTCTTTCATTTTCGAATAATTGCGCCAACAGTTGTTGCCTTCTCACCAAGCTTGCCTATTGTCCTGTAGCCCATCCCAGCCTTGTGCAGGTCTACAATTTTATCCCTGATGTCCTTACACAGCTCTCTGGTCTTGGCCATTGTGGAGAGGTTGGAGTCTGTTTGAGTGAGTGTGTGGACAGGTGTCTTTTATACAGGTAACAAGTTCAAACAGGTGCAGTTAATACAGTGGAGTGAGTGGAGAACAGGAGGGCTTCTTAAAGAAAAACTAACAGGTCTGTGAGAGCCGGAATTCTTACTCGTTGGTAGGTGATCAAATACTTATGTCATGCAATAAAATGCAAATTAATTACATAAAAATCATACAATGTGACGTTCCAGATTTTTGTTTTAGATTTCGTCTCTCACAGTTGAAGTGTACCTATGATAAAAATTACAGACCTCTACATGCTTTGTAAGTAGGAAAACCTCCAAAATCGGCAGCGTATCAAATACTTGTGTGTGTTCAACAGAAGACAGGGTTGTCATCCAACCATCACTGGTAACCAGTGGTGTACTTAGTAGGGTTGGGACAATACCAGTATCATGATGCTTGTTAGTATCGTGGCAAGGAAACAAAACACAAAACAGATTTAACTTCTTTAGGAAAACAGCCCTAATGTTGGAAACAAACATCATTGTGTGTTCACCCAGAGTCATATTAACTTTTTTTCCAGGCTATAGCACACAATATTTTACATACAGTAGCTTTTTATAGGACCAAAGACAAAGACAAAAATGTTGCAGTACTGGTATCATCACAACCCTAGTATCAGTACTAAGAGCAGTAGCAGTGGACTATTAGCATGGAGCAGGCCTGTGGTTATCTATTTGACCCTGTGTAGTGTCTCTATCGATCCTCCCTCCCTTACAGAGAAACGACAGATGAAGGAGGGAAAGAGAATGTTTTATAGAGAAACGACAGATGAAGGAGGGAAAGAGAATGTTTTATAGAAAAACTACAGATGAAGGAGGGAAAGAGAATGTTTTATAGAGAAACGACAGATGAAGGAGTGAAAGAGAATGTTTTATAGAGAAATGACAGATGGAGGGATAGACAATGTTTTATAGAGAAACGAAAGATGGAGGGAAAGAGAATGTTTTATACAGATGAGGGAAAGATAATGTTTTATAGAGAAACTACAGATGGAGGAGGGAAAGAGAATGTTTTATAGAGAAACTGAAGGAGGGAAAGAATGTTTTATAGAGAAACGACAGATGAAGGAGGGAAAGATAATGTTTTATAGAGAAACTACAGATGAAGGAGGGAAAGAGAATGTTTTATAGAGAAACTACAGATGAAGGAGGGAAAGAGAATGTTTTATAGAGAAACTACAGATGAAGGAGGGAAAGAGAATGTTTTATAGAGAAACGACAGATGAAGGAGGGAAAGAGAATGTTTTATAGAGAAACGACAGATGAAGGAGGGAAAGAGAATGTTTTATAGAGAAACTACAGATGGAGGGATAGACAATGTTTTATAGAGAAACGAAAGATGGAGGGATGTTTTATAGAGAAACTACAGATGAGGGAGAGATAATGTTTTATAGAGAAACTACAGATGGAGGATGTTTTATAGAGAAACGACAGATGAAGGAGGGAAAGAAAATGTTTTATAGAGAAACTACAGATGAAGGAGGGAAAGAGAATGTTTTATAGAGAAACTACAGATGTAGGGAGAGAGAATGTTTTATAGAGAAACGACAGATGAAGGAGGGAGAGAGAATGTTTTATAGAGAAACGACAGATGAAGGAGGGAAAGAGAATGTTTTACAGAGAAACGACAGATGAAGGAGGGAAAGAGAATGTTTTATAGAGAAACGACAGATGGAGGAGGGAAAGAGAATGTTTTATAGAGAAACTACAGATGGAGGGAGAGAGAATGTTTTATAGAGAAACTACAGATGGAGGGAGAGAGAATGTTTTATATAGAAACGAAAGATGGAGGGAAAGAGAATGTTTTACAGAGAAACGACAGATGAAGGAGGGAAAGAGAATGTTTTATAGAGAAACGACAGATGGAGTAGGGAAAGAGAATGTTTTATAGAGAAACTACAGATGGAGGGAGAGAGAATGTTTTATAGAGAAACTACAGATGGAGGGAGAGATAATGTTTTATATAGAAACGAAAGATGGAGGGAGAGAGAATGTTTTATAGAGAAACGACAGATGAAGGAGGGAAAGAGAATGTTTTATAGAGAAACTACAGATGGAGGGAGAGAGAATGTTTTATAGAGAAACTACAGATGAAGGAGGGAAAGAGAATGTTTTATAGAGAAACTACAGATGTAGGGAGAGAGAATGTTTTATAGAGAAACGACAGATGAAGGAGGGAAAGAGAATGTTTTACAGAGAAACGACAGATGGAGGAAGGAAAGAGAATGTTTTATAGAGAAACGACAGATGAAGGGAGAGAGAATGTTTTATAGAGAAACTACAGATGGAGGAGGGAAAGAGAATGTTTTATAGAGAAACTACAGATGAAGGAGGGAGAGAGAATGTTTTATAGAGAAACGACAGATGAAGGAGGGAAAGAGAATGTTTTATAGAGAAACGACAGATGAAGGAGGGAAAGAGAATGTTTTATAGAGAAACGACAGATGAAGGAGGGAAAGAGAATGTTTTATAGAAAAACTACAGATGAAGGAGGGAAAGAGAATGTTTTATAGAGAAACGACAGATGAAGGAGGGAAAGAGAATGTTTTATAGAGAAACGACAAATGAAGGAGTGAAAGAGAATGTTTTATAGAGAAATGACAGATGGAGGGATAGACAATGTTTTATAGAGAAACGAAAGATGGAGGGAAAGAGAATGTTTTATAGAGAAACTACAGATGGAGGGAGAGATAATGTTTTATAGAGAAACTACAGATGGAGGAGGGAAAGAGAATGTTTTATAGAGAAACGACAGATGAAGGAGGGAAAGAGAATGTTTTATAGAGAAACGACAGATGAAGGAGGGAAAGAGAATGTTTTATAGAGAAACTACAGATGTAGGGAGAGAGAATGTTTTATAGAGAAACGACAGATGAAGGAGGGAGAGAGAATGTTTTATAGAGAAACGACAGATGAAGGAGGGAAAGAGAATGTTTTACAGAGAAACGACAGATGAAGGAGGGAAAGAGAATGTTTTATAGAGAAACGACAGATGGAGGAGGGAGAAGAGAATGTTTTATAGAGAAACTACAGATGGAGGGAGAGAGAATGTTTTATAGAGAAACTAAAGATGGAGGGAGAGAGAATGTTTTATATAGAAACGAAAGATGGAGGGAAAGAGAATGTTTTACAGAGAAACGACAGATGAAGGAGGGAAAGAGAATGTTTTATAGAGAAACGACAGATGGAGGAGGGAAAGATAATGTTTTATAGAGAAACTACAGATGGAGGGAGAGAGAATGTTTTATAGAGAAACTACAGATGGAGGGAGAGATAATGTTTTATATAGAAACGAAAGATGGAGGGAGAGAGAATGTTTTATAGAGAAACGACAGATGAAGGAGGGAAAGAGAATGTTTTATAGAGAAACTACAGATGGAGGGAGAGAGAATGTTTTATAGAGAAACTACAGATGAAGGAGGGAAAGAGAATGTTTTATAGAGAAACTACAGATGTAGGGAGAGAGAATGTTTTATAGAGAAACGACAGATGAAGGAGGGAAAGAGAATGTTTTACAGAGAAACGACAGATGGAGTAGGGAAAGAGAATGTTTTATAGAGAAACGACAGATGAAGGGAGAGAGAATGTTTTATAGAGAAACTACAGATGGAGGAGGGAAAGAGAATGTTTTATAGAGAAACT